>NW_010119151.1:80209-86095 GCF_000699245.1 Pterocles gutturalis | reverse complement strand
CTAACAATGAATTTTAATGAAAGTCTTCTGTGCTATCATAAAACACTAAAGCTAGAATCCAACTGCAGGAACAGCATGTAATAATAACAATAATAATAATCATCGTATAATTCACTATATTAAATTTCAATATATTAATTATATTCTTATTATTAATAGTAATAATGGCCAAGAGCCGTGATGCTCAGCATTCCAGAAATTACTTGCTTTTTTTTTCAGACCAGATCCATTTCTTGAACTTACTTATTGTAGGGTTTTACTGGAAGTTGCACAACAAATGTACCAAGGTTTTCCTCAACCTGGTAATCTTTTTTTTTTTTTTTCTTAATTAACACAAACTGTAATAATTAACTGCAGGTTATTGGCCTGGCAATAGTCAGCAATAAAGTTTTGAGTACTAGATCAAGGCTCTGCCTCTTTTCTGGATCCTCAGCCCATATAAACAAAAACCACCCTTTTTTCTGATGTTAGGCTGTAGAAAATTAGCATGAAAAATTAAGTGGAAGATCTTATGGAAAAGGAAGGTCATTTTATGACACAAAATCTCTAGGCAAGTTGATTTTATGCCCAGGTTCAAACTCACTAGTCATAGGCATTCAAATGGCCAGGCCAGGATCTTCTGAGTTCCTCTTCATTGGTGATGAGAAACTGATTTTGCGATATGTCTTTTATATCATTGGGAGTGATCTTCTGCTTTCGCTGTTACCTTCCTGTTGGGCTGAGAGGAAGAGGGGCAGCACAAGTGATACAGGGCAATCTCGCTGCCATCTTCCTGTTGTTAGACTGCAGGATCTTCCACTGACAAGTTGTAGTTTTTTCAGGCTTGTCCCAGGCTTGAAAGAAACAACTCATTTCTCAATTTGGTTAATTTAGAAACAGCATTCTTTGTGATCAATACAGGACATTTGGTGTCTGCTGTTTCTTCAGCTGTTTTTGTACACACACATGCGTGTGTTCATATATCATTCACACCAATTGTAGTATTTCTCTTGCAAGGCCCGAGAAGGTCTCCTGTTTTAAAACATTGTTGCTCATGGGAAAAATATCAGACTTGGCACAATTTCAAGCCCCTGCCAAAATTACTTGGCAAAGACGCCCATACAGTGTCCAAGAGCCTACATCAAAGAGAAACCCTTTTTTTTTTTTTTTTTTTTTAAGGCACAGATGTGTGGGAGTATTTGAAGCACTGCTATTAAACTGTCATAAGGAACAGAGTTATGTTTGCACCTTTCCTGAGTCACCCCAGGCTCACCTGTGTACTAACTGTGTCTGTTCGGCTGCTCTGAGTACCACAGTGCACAAAGCAGTGCTTTTTCACCTGTGGAAAAAGAAAGACCCCACTGCCTCCACCTGATCAACTCTAATCTGTTGCTAGAGGCTGGGGGTCATGGCAGTAGCTCTTCCAGCTGGATGCACAGCTGTCCTTGCAGACATCTTCTCCACCACAGTGCTTGATTTAGTGGAGCCCTTCCTCTGCCAACTAACAAACCAAAGCCCAAGCTCCACCACTACCTTGTTTCAACATTTTCTTTGTCTTCTAGGACCCATAAGTAGGTCTCAAGTCACTTAAATTTCCCTCTACCAGCCTTCCCCTTTGTGTTTTGAGTAGAGAATGGGTTCCCTCTAAAGCAGATCAGGTCTCCAGCAGCTAACCCGCTACTTGTTTGAGACTGACGTACCTACACCATTCACACACAATTTTATTTTTATGAGGAAAACATGTTAGCAAGTCTGCTGTGACCACTTGCCTTCACAATGGTTGAGGGGATTTCAGAGGGAACTCCAGAGAACAGCAGACTACATAGCTTAAAACAAATTTATCCAGAAGTGCCTTGTGTCATCAAAATGACAAAAGCAGGGAAGTCCCAGGGACATCTTCCTGCCTTTATTTTATGAAAATCAAGGGGACATTTTTGTGACTTCAATTATATTTTATATTAGCTCGCTCTGTAACTCATGCCTACTGAAGTGGAAAAGTTCTATATTTATTCAAATTTTTCTGCTTCTTCAATGGGCTGGGGCAGCTTAGAGAAGAAAGAAGGAAACAATGAAAGGGTCTGGAAAGTAAGAGGAGGAAGAGAAGGAGGATACTAGAGCTGAGCAAGCAAAAGATAGTTTTGAAGTAGTAGATGAAGGCTGGAGGTAACCTCAGGGCAGACAGAGGCAAATGGAATGTACTCCAGGCAGACCAGCAATGGCAGAAAATTAAAAATATTTTTATGTTCATAGAAGAACAAGACACAGAAATCCCTTTCTGCCCTATTCTGTGCTCTCCTGTCAACCGTTTCTTTTTACAATGGCTTGGCTCAGCTCAGTGTCATGGTTTAGGCCCAGATGACCAAAGCACCACACAGCTGCTGCTCACTCCTCCCTCTCACCAGTGAGATGTGGAGTAGAATCAGAAGAACAAAAGGTAAAACCTTGTGGGTTGAGACAAGGGCCGAGAGGGATCACTCACCCATTACGGTCACAGGCAAAACAGACTCAACTTGGGGAAAAAAAGTCACTTTAATTTTTCACCAATCAAACCAGAGTAGGATAATGAGAAATAAAACCAAATCTTACAACACCTTCCTCCCCACCGCTCCCTTCTTCCCTTAACTTCACTCCCAATTTCTCTACCTCCTCCCCCCAGCAGCACAGGGGCAGGGAATGGGGGTTGTGTTCAGTTCATCACACACTGTCTCTACCACTCCCTCCTCCTCAGGGGAGGGCTCCTCACACTCTTCCCCTGCTCCAGCATGGGGTCCCTCCCACGGGAGACAGTCCTCCACAAACTTCTCCAAAGTTTGTCCTTCCCACAGGCTGCAGTTCTCCACTAAATTCTCTGGTGTGGGTCTCTCACATGGGGTGCAGTCCTTCAGGCACAGACTGCTCCAGTCTGGGCTTCTCATGGGGTCATGACCTCCTTTGGGTGCAGCCACCTGCTCTGGCGTGGGGTCTTCCATGGCTGCAGGCAGATCTCTGCCCCACTGTTATCCTCCATGGCTGCAGGGGCACAGGTGCTGTCTCACCATGGGCTGCAGGGGAATCTCTGCTCCATCATCCCTCCTCCCCCTCCTTTCCTCACTGACCTTGGTGTCTGCAGTGTTGTTTCTCCCACATCCCACTCCTCTTTCCGCTGCAGGATCCCAGCAGGTTTTTTTCCCCCCCTCTTAACTACATTGTCACAGAGGCAGATCCACCATCACTGATGAGCTCGGCCTTGGTCAGAGGCGGGTCCAGCTTGGATCTGGGAAAGCTTCTAGCAGCTTCTCACGAGAGCCAGTCCCTCACCCCTCCCCCTGCTACCAAAACTCCGCCACACAAACCCAATACACTCAGCGATCTCTGCCAAGTTTTGTAAAGTACTTTGAACATCACCTTCTCTGGAGCTGGTGGTGGCTGAGCTGACACTAACTCTGGCATGACAAAGCCTTTGAAGTTAGTGAGAAAGAGAGTAAGTAGAGACTTCTTGTGCTAAAATCTGGAGAGTTTTTTGTTCCTTTCCTTTTATTTCTTCACCTGCAATACACCCTGTGTGCTGGTAGAAGAGGCAATCTGAAATCCTTTCTGTCACAAATGAGGTCTCTCTTTTTATGCTCTCCTTTGCCTTCTGGGTGGACACACTCTGCTGATAATATATTTCTTGGTTCTTCCCTAGATTTCTAGACCAATCACCTCTTCTAAGCAGAACTATTTGAGCCAGCAACCAGTGAAACTTGTACAGGTTTAAGGAAAATAATACAATACAGCCGTTGCAAGTTGCAGTTATTTTACAGGGAAAGAAAATAAAGTGTTAGAAGATGACTGGAGTCAGTGACACTGACCCTAAGTTTTACAGGGCATGTTGCCTGCTGGAGGCTTATGTCAGGACTGCTAGGCTCTGCTGATCCAACTCCTTTCTGGCTCTGCTCTTATAAATTAGCATATCCCCCTTAATAATCAAATTCAAGCAATGCTTCCTCAAGTCATGAATGCTCAAATAGGTCTACTAGGAGGTCCAGTCTAGCCCAGAGGATCTGCCACAAACTGTCATTTTGCTAGTGATTCAACCATGTGACTGGACAAACCACATGTTTTGTCTCTCTCAAACTTCTATAAAATAAGTAAATGCTAAATGGTTTACAGTTTGATATCCTGGCCAATTTTTTCCAGCACAAATTGCACCGTGCTTCTCAGCAAAGAAAGTTAACCATGTGGGTGGGGATAAAACCACAGAAAAGTTCTTGTGTCCCTTTATGTGGCAAGAAAGGGCTGGAAACCTACATTTTGTTTTGCTTTCCACCTCTGGAATAGCTGTGTAAAATGGAAAACACCTAAATTTAAACTTTGCTGTAAAAACAGGTTTGGTTTTAGAAGGCCTAAACAGGAGTGGGGGTTGTCGGGCATGATGCAGCAGTGCATCTTTAGTGCACCTAAGATATCCATGCCTAAGCTCACTCTCTCTTTCCTTCTCTTGTTTGCCAGTGAAACCTGTCAGTCTTTTTGTGTTGATGACTGTTCCTATCTCTCTCACTGATTTTCATTTACGTGCCTCTTCTCTGCATGAGGAGTGAGCATCCTGGCAGCCAGGGGCTGTAGATACCTCTGGTTGTGCAGACCTTCTCAGAAGTGTGCTGCATATTGCACAGACTAACAAATACACTTGCACCGCAGACACTGCAAATCCTAGTTTCCTAGGGATGAGTAACTGTGAGAAAATCAGGTTGATAGTCAAGAAACAAGGATACTCCATAAAAGTGAGATAGTCACTGCAATTTGTTATATTAATTTCTGCCATCCTACAGAGCCTCCTTCAGTGCTTGGGACAGGCACTTTAAAAAGAAAGCAAGCTTGGGCACTTTATTGGGATCTTGCTGGTGAGACTGGCTTTGGGACAGCTTTGGTCTCAGCTTTTTGTTTTGTTTTTCTTCTAAAACTGCTAGTGTTTTTTCCTTTCAGAAAGGAAACACCACAATTACTAGAAATGAAAAAAAGAATTAATTCCATTTCACCAGGAAGAATCAAAGAGCACTTCTAAAATCCTCCCTGAAGAGCAGTGAAAAACAGGTCACCTGTCCTGCAGAAAAGCAGTACTGGACTGCTTTTAAAAAGCCCTGAAGTGAGATATTCTGGAAAAATTGAGGCTTTTTCTGCTTAGTTGTTTTCTGAGTCCTTTGTGTGCATTTCATAACATTTTAATTTTCTTTCTCAATCACCAAAGCTAACCTTTTACTCTTAGAAAAACTGTGCTTTTGCACTGAGGATAAATCAGGTACTCTCTGCCAGGAGAACAGAGGTGAGGCCATTCCTCTCCCCCTCCTTCAGCAGACTGAACCACTCAGCTGGAGTACCACTGGTCGCTCTCTCACAGCACTGAGACTCCATATTTCCCTCTACGATTTCCATTTCCTGGGAAAAAGTTATCTTTGAAAAGCAGTAGTTAAACTCAACTCATATCTTCTTTTGTTGTTGTTTTTATACACGTATATTGATGGCTTCCAATCATAGCCACAATTGATCACATATGTCTCCATAACTACTATGGAAAAAACCCACAGATTTCTCTGAAAAAAAAATTAATGAGTATTTAATCTCAGAAAACTCTCATTCAAGGAATGCCAAGTTGAAGCCCTCCTTGCAACCTACATGCATGTGGCATGACAAACTTCAAGGCCAGCTGATTCAGCACATGATTTTCAGAATGCAGAGAACAGTTGTCCTTTAAATGCTGAGCAACTCTTAGTTAAAAACATCACTTGAGATTGAGTTCTAAAGGTCGCTTGGCCAAGAAGCCCAAGATTGTTTTCTAAAGGTTCATTGACCAAAAAGCCTACCTGCAGAAAATGCAGCACCCTCAGGAGGCAACCCTGGGCAGAACTTGTCAGAGGAATTTTGGCAGCCTAGATACCTTCCCAGGTACCA
>NW_010119151.1:42344-80178 GCF_000699245.1 Pterocles gutturalis | reverse complement strand
ATTCCTGCTTCTCCTCTATCACACCTTCTTTTATCCATCCCAGGCCAGCCTGGCAGCTTGGAGAACAGACATGGCAACATTTACACATTTCCTTCCCTGGTCCTTTACAAGAACCCTTTCTCTAGGAGAGCAAGGCAGGAGTGAAACCAAACGCCCGGTTCCTTACATCAGTCCCTTTCAGTACCTTCTCTTCCAGTGACCATGGTCAGTGTCTGCTGCAGGACAACCCTCATAAAGTAATTTTGTCAACTTGTTCCTGGATGTCTTTGGATACAGCAGTTGCCATTTCTTGATATCTGGGATAGGGTTGCTGGATACAAAAAGATTATTTGAAAGTCCAAAGAGAAAAAAACAGCACTCATGAGTTACTATTTTAATGGAAGACTCACCGGAGGGGTTTTTCAGTTTCATTCGTGATCTCTCCCACTAGAGGGTACTCTGCCATTATGAAAGAAACGCTCTGCTCTGAGGCTGCACCGTGACACAAGCTGGTAGAAAGGCTTTTGCAGATACACGGGAGGGACATTTTTAACATACCTCGTGTAATGATACTGGGAGCTGGAGGGGAAGCTTTACAGCTCGAACCCTTAAAAACATAACTCTATTTGTAATACCAATCTTGGTGAAGTTCCCTAGGCCTTGCTGCATCAGCAGCACAGATCCTCCCGCCCGATTACTTGTAAAATGTCAAAGGGTGTCCTGGGACATGTCACCTACTCACCGGCTTGTCTGGCTTGATCCTTGCTGGTGTTCATATGCTCACCCGCGCCCACTCCAGGGACACAGGGGCTCTGACCCTGGGCCATGCTGGTGGCTGGCACTTGGCTTCTCTCACTTGGATCTCCCCAGTCGCTGGCACTTGGGCATACACACGCCTGCTGGCCCGTGGTCCTGGCCCAGCTCCTGGCACCAGGCCCCCATACACCCTCGTACACCGGCTAGGGAGTCCCTCAGCCAGGAAAAGGGTTAGAAATGGAGTTTATTGAGAAGACAAGACAGCCCCTGGTGACCAGGCACTGGGCACAGCCAGACAAATGTACTGACCACTATCCTGCATAGGTGTGGCCAGACTCTTTTGTCCCTTTATCCCTCCATTTTCCCAGGCTTTTTAACCCCCAAATACCCTTGATTCCTTCCTTTCTCACCTTTGGTTCCTCCCCTAAGCATCCCATAATAGGTCCTGTGCAATCCCCAAATGCTCTTCGCTTGCATCCCATCATGTGCCCACACCCCTTTAGGCAGTGACCCCCCCTCAGATTGAAAGATGCTCCACTGATGACTCATCTGGATGGGCTTCACACCCAGACCCTGGGGCTGAGGATCTCCCGGGACATCCCTGGGAGGGGCCTAGGCAAGGTGCTCCTTCCTCTGAGTCTTTAGTTTGGGCTGCCCACCTGTTTTTGGGGCCCTGCGCTCCTCCGGGCTTGCAGAGGCGGGCCTTTAGAGGGCTGATGTCTCTCCTTCTTGCGCTGGGCTGAGGCGCAGCAGGGTGGGGCGTTATTTGGACCCCCTCACCTGCTGCTGTCTCTGTCCTCCTTCAAGGGTGTGCAGCTGAGATCCTTGACACATAACCCAACGGGTCCCCTCTCAAACACACCGTGGATGCTGCTGTTCAGGTTCTCTGCTTCCTCTGAAAACCAGTGCCTGAAATTTATTTTTTCTCTTGGGTTTCTCTTCAGATGTGGCAGCCTTGTGCAAAGCAAGGAGCCTGTTGTCTGCTCCTGCAAAAGACCCATCACAGTGGTGTGGTAACCATGACAAAGCTCTATGTTACCTGGCAGAGAGAATTGACGAGAAGACAAGAGGGCTCCCATTCGCAGCAGAGGACTAGAAAGAGCTTGCAAGGAAAACAGGGAACTCCTGGGAGGTCAGAGGAAAGCGGCTAGTGGGGGTGACTTCCTGCTGTGGTTGCTTACTGGTTTTGTCTGTGGATGCCACCAGCACTCCAGAGCACCTTCATGTCTGTGTGACCAGCAGGGCAGACTTTTCTGGGGAAACTTCTGCGTGAGGATGCTGGTCACAGCATCTGAGCTCTGCAGCGCTCCCTTGCCTTTGTCTGAAAGGGACATTCCATCTGCCCTCCTGGGCATTTCCAGTACCTTTCCATGCCTTTCCACTTAGCTGTTGACTAACTTTTCTCCTTCACCCTTCAGGCCTTCTCCAGCATTGCTACAGGTTAGATGGGGCATGTATGGTGTCACCTGCCCAGAGTGGCTGTCCCATGCAGCAAAGACAGGGCAGCAGGAGTGGACCTCACCTCTCAATGGAAGCATTTTATCACATTCCTGGTAAGTGTTTTGAAGGATGTGAATAATTATTGAAAGCCTCGGGCACTTGCATTACCTCATTTTGATAAACAATCTGCTGGTCTTTCAGCGTGTGCAGGCTCATGGCTTTCTCACTTAGGTCTTGCTGTAAGCTTTTCTCCTTTGCAGGTGTTCTGGGTGCAATACATCTCTTCAGTCTGAAAAAAAAATCCAAACCAAAACAAAACACTAACTAGTCAAATGCTTAGAAACCTCCTGGCATTTAGACTGAATCTTGTTATTTTAAAGATGCAGTTACCACCTGGATAAGTTTCCAGGGCAGGTACATAAAAAATCCAACAGGAAACAGAAAGGCAGATTGCAAGGTGAACACAAGCAAGCCATGTAATTTGCAAGAAAATAAAAGTTATTCTTACTTTTTCCTTTGTCTGTTGATTAGTCTCATGATGCAATATATCAAGATTGTTAAGAACACCACAGCTATTAAGACTGCCACAACAATTATGCTCTTCTGAACGCCTACAAAAGTAAACCAACAAGATCACAGAGAGCATAAAGGGATGTCAATATGTTTCTCGTGTCGTCTTGCAGAGGTTGGGACTACAGTGAAACATTCATCAGTTTGTGCTTATTTATTCTTTGAAGAAGAGAAATGAACAGGGTAGCAGCATAATGCTGTGGTAGGTGAGGAATGATATTACTTTTTTAAATGAACACTGGTAATGCTCACATTCCTTGGTATTGGTGGAACCAAACCCCAGCATTTTTACTCCTGATCTATTTGTGTTTCTCTTCCTGTATGAAGAAGTTTTATCATGAGGAAAGTCTCCCATCCTTCCTGAGACATACTCTCCTGCAAGATCTTCCACCTGAAATGTTGTTCCCCAGCATTCAACAGCCAGGGTCCTGCTCTGCTGGTACCCTCCAGCTGTGGATACTGCTGGAGAGCTGATCACACGCAGAAATATAAACATACTGGGACAGATATACATATGTACACACAGATCTACATATTTATTAGATATATATGTGCACACACCTACCACACAGAGCACAAAAATACCACAGGAAGGAGTCTTCTCAATGATTTGAAATAATGAAATCACCTAGCATGAGGTCTGAACTCCCAGAATAGTGTCTAATGAGACCTATATAAGCACAAGCTGCACTCCCACAACCGCACATCCTTTCCTAAGTGCTCCCTACTACATGCTGCACTTCTCCATACAAACGTAGCCTACCTTCACTTCCTTTTTCCAGGCAAACTGCCTTCATTTTCCTTCCCTGTGGGTGGTCAAGGAGGCAGGCCAAGGCACGAAGGTGGCTGGAGAAGGTAAGTCTGTTTGCCACTGTTACTGTTCCATTTGCATTTTGGACATGCTGTATTTCAGGGGACCCATCCAGGTCTCTGTCATCCAGCCAGGTGATTTTGGGGGCAGGCTTTCCTGTTGCTGAGCAAACTGCAGTGATGAGACCTTCAGCGGGCACATGGGAATCATATTCCACTGTTAGCTCAGAAATTGCTGAGAGCAAAAAAAGAAGGTACTTGTTACACTTTGTGGTGGTCAAAGCTGGATGGGTCACCCCTCTGTGGGTGGGAGTTCTTATCCCAAAGCATCTCTTATTATTTACCTTCACCTCCTCTGAGGAAGGGTGTGTCAGTTCTGGACACTATCCACCAAGGAGATGCTGCTGCATGGAAAGTCTCCATGCGGTGCAGGGGATAATACCTTACCCACCTCCTGACTACATCAGACCTGTGCTGGGTGCCAGAAAGTGAGAAGATGTTGGTGGAAAACTTACTTTGGATGTTGAGGCATACGTCTTTACTGTAAGAGCCATGAGGGAACACGTTGAAAATGCATCTGTAATGGGACTCATCCTCAAATGTGAGATTTTGGAGTGTGATAGCTGAGGCCTTCAGGGTTGCTATAGTGAAACGTGCCTTCTTCTCAAATGACCCTATCAGCCTCAGCCCATGGTTTGGGCTGTAGGTGGCTATGTTCTGGAAGGAAGACCCATTTCTCTTCTGCCAGGTGACTTGCAAAACATCCATTGAGAGTGAGAAGTTACAATAGAAATTCACCTCTCCACCAAGGGGTGCTGCAATAATGCTGTCAGATTTCACAGCTTCCTCAAAACCTAGGAAAAAAAGCAAACCCCCAAATCAGAGCACAAGGAAAAGCAATTCAGTTGGGGAAGGCTATAGCGCCTTGCAGCATCTAGTCACAATGTTCCCATCCTGCAGAGCGCTGGAGCAAGGAACTCCACCACAAGACTGTGTGGCACAGTGGGAGACCTCAGGCATTTTGGTCTCATGGGTGGCTGTCACATCATTAGCCTTTGCTGTACATTTCCCATGGTGAGGAGGAAGGTGGCATGGGAACAGAGGGTGGGAAGGCTCCTTAGCAAGCCCAGCAAACTCAAGCCCCAGGCCCATCTGCTTGCTTCTTCCCAGTGCATTAATCTCAGCCCACCTTTGTCCCCAGGAGCTCAGAGATCTCCTCTACAGACCCGACACATAGCAGCTACCCAGCAAAAGCAGCTCCTGCTCCTAAGAGCATCCCTTCTCCCCTCTTACCAGCACCTGCAGGGGTGTGGGGGAGGCAGAGCAGCCGGCGCACCCTGCAGCTGGGAGGCAGTGCAAACTGCTGCAGAGGGATATTCCCCTGCCCCAGCTTCTCCCAACAGAAGTGTGCACTGCACAGACATGTGCATTGAAAATGCAAACCTGCGCCATCCCTTAGGTAGAGGGTGTTCACAACACTGACAAAGAAGAGGGAATATGCAGGCTGAATGTACAGTTTAAGTGCAAAGAGAAACCACCTTGTGCCCTTTCTGACCCGCACTTCTCGATTTTGCTGCTGACCAACCCTCAGACTACTAGCTACTGTTCCAGTCATCAATTAGTATTTTTCAGTCAGGATGGCATCTGGGTCTCTCTGCTTGCCAAGAAAAGCTGGTGTTGCTCCCGAGTTAACCCTGTGCAGGGAAAGGACACTCCACTCACCCATCACTGGCTCCTCCAGTTGGCAGCCCCCGCAGAGCAGCAGCAGGCACAGTTCAGCCCAGCAAAGCAGGGGGAAAAGCATCAGGGGACAGAGCATTGCCCAGGAAAGCTTGCCCTCTTTCCTCACATCCCTCAGAGGGCAGCTGGCATGTCCAGGCAGACGGTTGGAGGTTTTTGCGCCTTTTTTTAGAGTGCTCCTTGGACGCCAATCAGCAGAGCTGTGGTGGCAGGGAGTGGCCAGCCAGGCAGGAACTCTCACCGAAGCCTGGTCAATCATTAATCGCACCAAACTGGCTGCGGGTTAGCAGTGTGACTTTGTCCCCCACCAACTGCACTGGTTGCCAGAGCTGGAAATAAACAGTACTCCCTTTTTTTTTTCCCCCAGCAGCAAAGCTTCGTGTTGCCCCTTGTTAGCCCCATACTGCTGAGCTCTGCTACAGGTGCAATCAGAAGGACTTGCACCTCGCAAGGTGTAAATGTGGGATCTTCCTGGTAAGTGCAGGTGGTGGCTGGATAAGGGAGAAGAAAAGAGAGGCCACAGTCCCTGGCAGCCCCCGCTCCCTTACTCTTTGGCAGGGAGGGGTGGGTGGGCAGGGAGGCACTGCCTGTAGATCACCGTCCCTGCAGCTTGCTGAGCACCACACTGGGCACTGACCCGGGGCTCCTTGGGGACTTCGCTTGTCTCCCCTGGACCTGGCACAGAGGACTCACAGGCAAGAACAGGAGATGATTCTCCATGAAGGCGGCAGCGTGGAGACACCTGCAGATGCCACCTCTTTGCCCCAATTCACAAGGAAACCAAAACCACAAACTGGATGATGAAAGGAGTCTCTGCAGAAGGCAGATTTGGCTGAAGTCTCCCCACCCCAAATGTGTTTGCATCTCATGTAACTCCAGAGGGGGAAAGACAGGGGTGTGACAGTGCTCCTGGGCTCAGGAGGGAGGTCTTGTGCCCAAGGGTTTCACTGTAAATCCACACAGCACAGCTCCTGGCCACATGGTAATCCAGTGGTGAGATTAAGCACCATGTGAAATTTCTAATTGTCTTTACAGAAGAATACCCTCCATACTCTATACAATTTTCTGGGTTTTCCTGCAAGAAAAGGAGAAGGCTATCTTACAGGAAAACATGAGAAGCAAATACTGTACACATTCTGTGTCCATCTCTGCTATTTGTGAATTTTACTCTTCCCTTCATCAGGAGGGACAACACGAAGTTTTAGATTTCTTGCAGGTTTCCATGGGCTTATATACTGCTACCCTCACTCTGCACCTTGTAGATTAATATAAAAAAAGGCGAGAAGGACTCCAGAACATTCCTTCTGGCACCCTACGTTAGGGGAAGGGGTTCTGTCCAGCCTCTCATTGGGCCTCACAACCCCAGCTTGCACTGCAGGCAAAGAGCAGGGAAGTGAAACCAGTGTGCACTACTGTGTTGGAGCTTTTCCACAGGGTCCCTCGGGGATTTTCAGTCTCTCTCCACTTCCCTGGCTCTGTCATATCTCTCTGATGCTGGCTGCTATCTCAGTCTTCTCTTTCCCAGATTTCTGCTCAGTGCAGAAGGGGCTGTTTTACCCCAGGGGAGCAGCCAGGCAGGAGCATTTGGGACTCACCTCTCTGTGACTCAGAGCAAGCCCCCAGGGGCCTGCTGAGTGATGCTCCACAGTAAACTTTATGGCACATAGACACTTCCTATGGGATAGGGGAGGTTGGTGTAATCATCTTAAATTGGGCCCACTTGTCCCCTTCTAGAAACTCTTTGTTATCTAGCCAGCAAAATGGCTTTGGGTATTTTTATTACAGCAACCACCTTTACCCTCTGAATCTCATTGCTTTTTTACCTGGGCAAGGATCCTTACTGGCTAACTGCGTGCTGTGGGGCAAAACACACCCCACCCCCACCTGCTCACATGCAAAATAACAACAGATGAAAATGGCACTTGCACCTCTAAAAGGTCCTGGTAACAAGAAAAATTATTGAAACAGAATCTGTTCAACTTCTTACATTGTTTCCCACATCCATCCTCCCTGACTTTTACTTTTTTTAATGTAGTTCCTGAACTCTGCACACAAAAAGAAACTGGCTGGTTTTCTCTTTTCAGGCATTTATCAAAGGTCCTGGAAGATGCAGTTGTTTGTTTAAAAGAACTATCCTGGAGGACTGTCAAAGCCAGACCTCAATCTTTCAACTTTTCAGATAAAGCAGTGTGCTTGGACTGTAAGTACTGGGGAGTCTGACCTTAATTAATTAATTCTTATTTTCTGAAGAAAACAAAAATTAAAGTTTGCAGAACTGCCCTAGGATTACATTGAAAAGACAGCTTTCTTGGGGCCACTCTCTTTTTCAGGCTTTAGTTTTTGCAATTTCTGCTGATGCTAAAGAGGAGAATTACTTGTGAAGAGAAAGACAGCTCATCAGCAGTTTTATAGCACTGTATTTCCCCTCCCCACCTTCTGTTAGTTCATGTTTCTTGTTCTCAGTTCTGCTGGAGACCAAGAAGCACCCTGCTGCTGGTCACAGCCTGTAGATGTAAGGGTGAGGAGAAAAGGAAAAGTTGGTCGGTTCCTGGATGCAAGCCCAGACATGCCAGCTCCAGAGCCCAGAGGGGCAGCCATCAGCCCAGCAAACACCGTGCAGACAGTGAGAGCAGGTTATCACCAAAAGGGTTCACCGCCCTCATTTCCTGTTGGCAGCGTGTTTACTTCAGTTAGGAAGTTATGGGGATTTTATACTTTTGATCAGAAACCGACCAGGGAGCACAGAGTGCAATACCCAGTGCTACCTCTCTCCTGCAGCATCAGCTCCCAGCAGTGCTCAGCCCCCTCCTTCCCCATTGCCAGTTTCCCATTACATGCCAGCCAGCAGCAACTGAGGGGCAAAAAGGGACAGTCCATCACTAATTGGCTCTGCAGACTTCACAAAACAAGACACTTGCTCATGCACTTAACTGGTATACTTTCCAAGCACTCCTCAAATTCCTTTTCCCAAGCTGTTGACAGATATTCTTTGTGGCTTGGTTGTCAAACTGGCCAAGCTTCTCAAGCCAATCAGTCTGTTAATGCCCTGAAGAAGTGAGAGGCCACAGAACGGTATAGATCCCAGACAACATTCTCATTGCAAAGCTAAAGTGTTTCTCCTGGAAGCAACCAAGCCCTAAGCACTTGTTTTCTAACAAAATGCCAGCCTGAGAGATTTCCTGGGGCTGGGCCAGAGCCCACTCCAGAGCCTGGTGCATCACCCCACTTCAGGCTGGGATGTTATTACCCAGGATTTGGGGCCCCTTCTTTTGCATCCAAGTCAGAAGTTTTCCACCCCAGAGAGCCTGCAGGGTTCTCAGCACTTTCTGCTGGTGATGCAGTGAGGTCTTGGTTTCCCCATGCAGCCTGAACTAGACTCAGAATGCTTTCTGATTGTTTTGACGTGGTCAGAAATCTTTACAATAACAATTTTCAGAAAGAAATGTTGAAGTTATATGCATAGATAAATATTTAAGCATTGAGTAGAGAACTGACACCTTGCTTCTACTAATAGATCCTTTTTAGGAGACAGCCTACATTTAATACCCTCAAAACTAAACTGTTCTGAAGTACATACACAAAAATCTTCAGAAAACTATACCAGGAGATTCCTTCTTTGCACCTCTTTGTTTATAGGTTCTGGTATTTAGAGGAAAACCTGTAGCAAACAAAGATATTTCTGTTTACTCAGCTGATGGGCAGCTAAAAAACCACCACAATCTCACACACAAAAATAGCTACATTCCTGTAGACAAAGAAGGCTCAAGGCAAATTGGTTTCTTTAAGCCTAAAATGTAACCCTGGGTGTTTATGAAGAGATATTGGACATTCTGTAACTTATTTGAAGAATAATATAAGATATTCTAATTGAAAAAAACCTCTAATTTTTAGTCTAAAAGTGTAGGTTTGTTTTTTCCTGCAAGCTTTTCATTGCATCTTAGTCTCACGTACAATTTCAAGTGCTTTCACTAGACAAGCTGCCCTTTCTTTCCTTTTCCTTAAGGTGGCTAAGGAATGCAGCTTCTGACAAGTTAGGGAAGTCAAAACTCTGTTTGTGCATGGGTCTTAGACTGAGGATTCCCTCAGGCTTCCCAGAAATTTCAGGTGGCTTTTTTCAAAGCTGAGCAGACCACAGTAGAGTCTATCCACAAGCAACTTGGACAAGAGTTCAGTGCTCCTTTCACACACAGCTTTATATGAGCAAAGATGAAAGCAGCGGAGATATGAGAAGACCCTTTGTGTGGCTTCCAAAATATGAGTAATTTCTGGTATACTAAGAGTGAAAACAAAAATATGCTTGATTTTTATCTGCCTGGTTTCATAGTCTCATTTATGAAAGAGAATATTTCATGCAATTAGTGCAATTCTCTGATTTCATCTGATTTGCAGGGTCTCAGTGCTGAAAACTGAACAAAAAACAATAGGTTAAATTTTCTTCCGTGTCTAAGTTCATAAGAAGATTTACTGGTGTGGTATTTAGTAGATGAATCATTCCCCCAGGGTCTTGCAACAGAGAAATGATGAATGATGCTTCCAATCTTCTATCACCAAAACAAAGTTCCTTTTCACTGTGTGGATTTAGTCCCATGCCTCTGCCACTCTGCCAGCAGTGTTTTCAGAAAAATAATATTCTTCCTGTTTCAGCCAGTGACTTGTAAAACATCTAAGGGCATCATTTCAACTACGTTTCCAAGTCACATATTCAGCCAGAGCTGCTGGGGCGATTCCTTTCCACCTAACTGCTCTCTTAGAACTGGGAACCCAGTACCCAGGCAGAGAAAAATACCAACATGGTACATCTATAAAAAAACCTGTCATACCAAAACAGGAACCTGGACATTTTATGGAGCATGAGGACCCTTTATTATATACACCAATATCTAAAAATATAAAATACACAGTTTAAAAGGGCACTGTCTTAAGGTTCTACATGAGTTAAAACCTTAACCTGAGCTGGCTAATGTCAAGATCAAAGGATCCCAAAGCCAAGAGGTGCAGAATAAATAATCCCATTTGCCTTGCAGAGAGAGGCAGGTTACCCAAAGCTAGTTTTACCCAAATAAGTGGCAAGCAGGAAGGTAGCATTCCCATTTGCCCTCTTTCCATCTGTTAGGAAAAATGATGCCCTGCGTCAACACCAGTGCTGTCCTGGGCTGGACAAGTTGCAGTGACAGGAGGTGGCTGAAGTCAGGGTTGGGTCAGATCAACAACTGCCCAGCCACAGGACAGGCAAAAACCTACACCTTTTGCACTTGTTTTTGCTTTGGGGTGTTGGGTTGTTGTTTGTTTTTTTGTTGTTGGTTTGTTTTTTGGTTTTTGGTTTTTTTTTTTTTTTTGGGGGGGGGTGGCAATATTCGCTCCAAACATTCCTGTAGAGTAAACTTCAAAAATGTGCTCTGCTTCCATTTACTTACAAAGCTAACCTGCTTCATATCACTCATACTGGAGCAGCAAAATAGAGCAGTCCATTCCACTTTAATTTCTTAGCAGTTTTATTTTTACTTCTCAAGGCCTATGAAAAATTTGCAACATTTCATAGCCTAGATACTATTTATTGAAATAATTACTAAGTATCTGTATAAACTCATCTGAAATATAACCTCCAAAGAATTACTACCAAATTGTTAACAGAGATAGCTGGACAGACAAGCACAAGATAATCACAAAGAAACCTCAGAACAGCAGTTAGGATGTTACTCATCTACAGTAAAAACTTCTGATCCCCTCAGTCACGTGCTTGTTTGTTCCCTGAAAGGTGGCTTGTATTTATTTCGTACTCACTTTTTCCAGCTAACAGCCACTTAATGGTATATAGTCTGTATGCTTACGTTCATTCCATCGCTACATGAAGCCAAACTCCACAGCACTAGCATATAGCATTTTATGACACTGCATTTTAGTAGCCGGCTTTGTATGGCATGAAGGCAAATACAGGTATTGGTTTTAAGTGTTTTGCCTTTGAATGTCATTTGCTGTTCTCATTCTGATACTATGAAAGACAAATAGATCGATGACCTCTTCCTTTATTGTAGAGAGTTTTGCTTGTAAGCTACCACGTCCTCCTCTTTCACTCAGTCTCTAGTCATATTGTGCTTGTAAGCAGAAACCTACAACAGCTTTCCACAATTCAACCTTCAGATAAACAGTAAAAGCAACTACAATCCAGCACATAAACAGAGAGTTTCATGACTCCAAACCCTGCTTTCCCCCACTCCAGGTGATCAGCTTGTAGAAAATAATAATAGCTAATCTCTGCAATCCTCCTGGGTTTATAAAGGTTTCTTGACAACTTTGTGCTTTTCTCTCTTCCCTCTGAAAATCATTTTTATTATTCGTGTCTAGACTCCCCGTTTCTGCAAAAAAACTCATTTCTCTTTTTTTTTTTTTTTAAAAAAAAGACCCATTAGTTTAAAAATTAGTGGAAACCTTCATTTAAAATGGAAAAAAAAAAGTCTCCAAAAACCCCTGAAGCACAAGTGCAGACCCTGGTGAGCTGCGAGGGCTGAGACTGCACAGCCTGTTCAGAGGCGTGGCAGAGGCTGTGCTCTGCCCACTCCCTCACATCCTGTTCCCCATGAACAACCCACCCGAGGGAAAAATCTGCTTCTCCCCTGGCCCCTTCCCCACACAGAGGAAGAGGAAATTAAGTGGCAATGAAAGGAAAACTTGGACAAAATGTGGCTTCCTCCTTTGACAATTACGGGGCTCAGGAGAAAAATCCCTGATTGTGACGGTTGCAGCCAGTTCCCCTTTCCCCACGCTCACCAGCTGCACTATTACTAAGCATTAGGGGGTCTAAAACAGCATTTTACAACAAGGACTAGGTTTATTAATTCTCTGTTCACCCACTCACTTTAATTTTAGGTTATTTGGCTTTTTGACTGCAAGTGAGCCTGATTCATCTGGGATGCACACTTGAAATAGATGGGTGAGGAAAAACTAGGTGACATGTGTTTGCTTTAGGAAGACAGAAGAAAAAGAAACAGACTGCACTAGCTGTCTTCATGCTGCCCACAAGACCACCACAGCCAGGTGTACTCATTTCTTCTTGCCTGGATCTACGTGGAAAGATTTCATGGATCATAGGATAAGATTCAGAGAACTACAGGAAAGCTGCTCAGATCTGATCAGCAAGTTATAAACAATTAATTTTAACAATAGGTAGCACTTGTTGCCCTGTGCTGGTGTACATCTGCCTCTGGGCAGCATCTGCCTCCTCACTCCTACCAACCTCCTGCTTCCCACTGCACTCACCTGCCACCACACCATGATGTTACACAAAATCCCCTAGAAAGCCTGCTGTATCTCCAACTGCCCTTTTATTTCCCTACTGCCTCCTGCAGGCAGGTGGGACACCTGGAAACTCAAGGCAGCTGTGGTGCATTAGCAAAATTAAGAAGGGGGCTGGGGAAACCACAGAAAAAGAAGAGGGGGGAAGGAAACCTCCGTATGCCCTTGGCTTTTGCATTACTTTCTAGGAAAGGCTGGTAGAAGTGAGAGTTGGCAACTTCCTTATCCCTAATGACTCCTGGCTTTTGAAGCCTGTTGCTCCTGGCACCTGGGCTGCAAGTTCAGGCTGGATGCAGTCCTGGCCTGATCTCTCATGCCCTTTGGGGAACAGGTTCAACAGCTGAAGCTCACAACAACGTACTAGGCTGCTCCAAGGATGTTCTGCACCCTGGCTTCTAGCAGGGGTCTCCTTTGGCCCACTACCAACACCTCCTGGGCCAGCACCCCTACAAAATCCTGCCTTATTTCAGACCGTTCCCCACCCAGTATTGAGCTTGCTATGTTAAAATATCAGAAAGGAATAAACACGACTATCAAAACCCCAGAAAAAACAAAACATGAGTTTCATTATGCAAGATCACCACAGGCAGTCTTGGGTCTCAAATAAATACTTCACAGCTTTTTTTCTATAAAACACAATATTATAGTGTAACAAAATAAATAAATATGTATTATAAACTGTCCTTTTTTGTATTTCCCTTGGAGTGAGGTCGCAGCAGGTTTGCTTGGAATCCCAAGGTGCCGTTGTAAGAAGTTTCTCTCTTGCACGCGTAGGATGGGCAGCTGCTCAGGTGTTCAGTGGCGTACCAGGGCTGGGGGGCACCGTGGGAGCCCCCCTGCCTGCAGCTCCATACTGCCTGCACTTCATGGCCTTGGTACACACAGGAAGGACCTAACAGAAGAAAACTTGTTGGTTTTTTTTTCCTTCTTCAAAATATATGGATATTTTAAGTGCAGTGGTAAAGACCCAGTCTACATGCATTACCAAATGGGTTCTTGAATCTCTCTGTGTGAGGGAAGACTAAAGTTTTCCCCTTGTGACCCCCCCCAGCAGGCTCCAGCTTGGACCTAGAGGCATGGCACCTGTAGAACAAGACATATATAAGTTTTCCTCTCACTGCTTTTTGTCTCCAAAACACCCATCAGTAAGGTGCATTCTCTGGGCATATCCCATGAGGAGTCTGAGGTGCCTTTAGTATGAAACCAGGCTGCAATTTTCTGAAACAATGCCACCTCATGCAGTTTACCTCCACCTTCAGCTTGCCTCCTTCATCCCCCGTGCCAGGACAACCTTGGTGGACAACCAGCAGCACATCGGCCCCTGCCGCAGTGTGGCGCCCTGGGCGCAGAGGCACTTTTTTCCTCTCAAGACCCCATTTTGTTTGAGACGTGTCCTCAAAGCTGCTTCCTCCATGAGCTGCGCTGGCCGTGCCGGAGAGAGGTTATTTTAGGAGATGCAGAAGGATGGTGCAAGGGTACGGCCACTGCTTACACAACTATTTTGTGCATAAATATAGTAACAGAGCAACACTTTCCCCACAGCATGTCATTGAGAAAGTGAAAGTTTTCTAGCTGTCATCACTGCCGGGTGCCTATGGGCCTGGCTAAGCACCTTCAGGTTTCCCCTTCTGAGCGTGCTGGTACTCGGCTGTCTGGCTGGACACTGATCCCTTCATCCTCCCTGCCTGCCCTGGGTGCAGCCCAGGCTGGGCAGCATGCAGTCAGCTCCACGGTGGCCGGGCAGAGTGAGCACCGCAGCAGCCTGGTAAAACGTGGACCTACCCAGCATCGCCAGGCTGGGTTTCTTTCTGGGTCATGTAGGTGTCTTAGGCAGCGATGGAGGAGGCAGGCAAGAAGGAGGAGGGAAGTTAGGGGGACCAGTACCCCCACTGCAATGGCAACGGCTGGCATCACGCTGATGTCTGAACCTGTGGGGAAAGCAGCAGGTACTCAGTTTGTGCATGAAGAAAATAAAACAACCCTAACCCATTTCAGATATTCCTTGGCCAATCCCTGGGCTGAGATGGGGTGGCTAGGGGCACTGGGAGCACATGCCAGCACAAACTCAAGCAGCACCACCAGCAGACCTGTGTTTGGGGTCTGATGCCACGGTTGGCTGCGTGGCACCCAGCCCTTCTGAGCTACCCAAAGCCGCTCGTCCTCTTGGTGGATCAGGCTACACAACAGGGAAACCCTGCAAGTCCTCAGCAGAGACAGGGAGGATGAGGCACATCATGGCATGCAGCGCACCCAACAAACAGTAAGGTATTGTATGCCATCCCCAAGGGTGTTTGGATGCTCCTTGGCACCTCCTCCATCCATCCTCAGTCCAGCCTTGGCTACTCTTCCAAGGGCCTTCCCCACTTGCCCCCTGACCCTTGGAGGAGTTTCCTGATCTACCCCAGGAGGTGTTTTGCTGTCTCCTCCACACTCCAGGACAGGAGCAGTGTTGCATACTTACCCTGCACCACAGTGTCCATGGGCAGGACCAGGGTCATGTTTAGAGAGGGGTGTTGGATCACACAGGTGATGGGATACTCCTTGAGGATTTTGGAGTGGGAGTGGGTGAAATTGCTGATGACAATCACAGTCTCGTTGCCGAGCTTGATGTGGTACTCCTTTGGTTTCTGCTGGAGGATGCTCGGAAGATGCCAGGTGATTTTTGGAGCTGGTTTCCCTGTTGCTGAGCAGCTCATCTCCACCACTTTCTCAGAGCCCTCAGCTTTGTCTGGACTGGATATAAGCTTAGCTTCCACTTTGGGGTCTGAGATGACTGTAAAACACAAAGTGACAAAATCTGTTACTTTCTGCTCACATTTGAGCAGAGAGCCTCTGTATTTACTACTGTCTTGGAGGACAACCTTGATATCTAATCTTGCTTCCCCCTCCTCAAAGCCCTGGCAGTGACAAGTAAACATGAAAGTGATCAGGCAGCAGCCTGAAATGAAGTGCTTGGCAAAAACAAAGGACAAGAGGGCAGAAGCATTGGTATTTCAATTCTGTTATTAATGGCAGCACTGCAGCATCCCAACTGAGAAGTGGTGGTTATGGATGAATAAAGAGCAACAGGTAGTGAAGCCATGAAACCACGTCTTCCTCTCTCTGGAAGGGCTGAACTGCTTCAACGAGTCTAAATTATTTTCCTTTACATGTATCTGCAGGGTTAGCTTAATTGCTGTTTGATATGTGCAGGGTTGTGGACCAAAGGACTCAATGCATCTATTTATGCAAGACAGTAATAGTGAATTTGTATGTGGTTATACCACAGGATTTCACCTGTGGAGGTTTTGTGCTTGTACAACTTTCTTCCCTCTAGTGTCAGCTTTTGGGGGCACTGTGGTATCCCTCAAAACCTTCATTAAAGATAATTTCTACTGAATTCCTTCTCACCCTAGAAGATTTGTGGATACTGTCACATTTAGTCTTCGTCAGCAAGGATGAACTACAGGCATCACTCATCTGATTCACTCACAGGAAGACTGCTTGTTGATTCCTGTTTATGTGAACTGTATTTTCAAGGAATAAAGAAAGGGGAAGAGTGCAGGAACCTGTTTCCAACCTGGGTAGAACTCCAGGGGAGATCTGAACATATAAGGACATATCTAACTCCTGTGGAAAATCACCTGTTTATTCCTCAACCACAAAATCGTACCATAATTTAGGTCAGAAAGGCCTCTGGAGGTCATCTAGTCCAAGAGCTGCTCGAAGCCAGTCTAATTAGCTTAGTTTGCTCAGGCCAAGATTTGTAAAGGCATTTAGCTCGGTTTCAGGGTGCAATCCACAGGTTTCTATTATAGCAGCTCACCAGCCTGCCTTCTACGTCAGTGCATGGGCCGATGGCTTAGGGGTCCAAACCACACTCTACTTATAGCTGCCTGTTTCTGAGAATATTACTTTTTTTAACCATTTAAATGCAGTGGCAATTCTAGTTTCATTCAAGTCTGAGTTAACATGAATGTTCTTTGATTTAAAAAGTATTAAAAATTATTACTAGATTTAGTAGCACTCTATGTGTATATTACTATGCACACAGCAAAAATAACAATGGTCAGCACAATATTTATGCTGAAATTAATTTTTGTCCCAACACTAGTAAATATATCACTACCATTTAGCAATCCTAATCTCTTTATTCTTCTTAGAAAAAAATATTCTTTTTCCTTTTGGGAGGTAAACAAAGATTTGCATATGAATGGAGTGTGGAAGACACCAAATGATCCTGTTAAAGGTTAAAAAGGCTTGTGCCAGATGCACAATGGTACCTATATCCTCCTGGTACAATACCAGATGCACCTCATGAAGTTGTCTGGATCCTCCAAGCCCTAAGTGCCAGAGGGTGGAAGCAAGACATTGTATAGACGTCATTTATTTACTGTGGTGATGCCTGCCTAGAAAAAAAGAGAGGGTATTTTTCATTTTTGCATCACCCATAGACAGAAACTCAAATCCCACAGGCAGAGTTGACGAAACCCGCTAGTGTTGCTCTGAGAGCAACAGGAAAAGTGTGTGGGGGGATTTCAACTGGAACTTCTCAAAATCTCCCATGTATGAAAAGACAAGTGATACAAACAGTTTATGTTTTGATTAATAAATGACCTCTGAACTTCTTCTTTCACTCACAGGATGCATAAAAATAACATATCCACCTACAGCATTAACTGCAAATATTAGTTTGCAACATCCAACAGCAGTAAAAGAAAGATGTCACTTATGTTTCCAGAAGGGATGAGAAAAATTGTGCAGTGTCTTGTCAGAAACACATGCACTCCACATCTGCTCTTCTTCTGACTAAGAAGTCCTCTCTCTTCTCACATTGGAACCCAAGAAATTATTATCATGTGAAAAAAAGTCCTGTAGGGTTGAGCTTCCCCTCAGCAAGTGTATGTAATAATTACAACCTTTAAGTGCTTGCTTTTACAGTAGTCTTGCTATGCTATTTGCCCACTGTTGATGTTTGATGCATACACTTAAATTAACTGCTTATTCTGTCTTTCATCAAATGATTTGTTTCCAATGAAAAAGTACCTACCTGCAAGAGACGTTGTGCACAAGTACTTGCCTTAGTAGCTCTTGCAAAACAGTAATGCAAATGTTCCCAGATTTGAGCTCTGGCAGTGTTCCAAAGTATTTGAAAAAGGGACTTTCTAGTGAAGTACATCAACTTTGATTATCTGTAATGACCTTCTGTAATTAAAGAGCGGCTGTCAGGTCCTGATAAGCTTATTATGTCTAAAGGCTTGACAGTGGTCTCTGAGAGACTGATAAAAATTTTTAGGAATTACAGTCTGCCTCATGATAACAGAAAGGCTTTTCAACCATATGGTTGTTCACCAGCAATACTGTGCCTCTGTTTCCCTGCCTAAGAAATAGCAGTGGCATTTCTCCACTGTGCTCAGGACTTGCAGGCAAATGGTGACACCTACAATGAAGGCAGAAGGTCTCTGCAGACAGCCCAGTAAATGCCTGGGAAACTTCATGAGCCAGCAGGTCTTGCCCATTCTCGTGTGGCACATCCCCCTCTCTCTGTACCTGCTCACGTGATCCCCTTCCTGTGTTTCATTCTCATCCTCTTTGGCGACAAAGGTCAGCAAAACATTTCCAAAGCAAAATGGAGGGGGAAAGGGAGATGGCTGTTCACAAGAGATTTGCCAAGAACACTTGAAACTATTCTGTTCCAAAATGGGTTTTACTACAGGGTAGGAAATTTCTCCTTCTTCTTGCATTTTCTGTTTTCTGACAGGAAGGTCTGAGATTCCTCCAGTCATACCTGTTTCTTTTCTCAGTGTTGTATCCAGTTCTTATGTGGTTTCACTTCCCCTTGTCACACAGCGACGGTGCCCCTCCTGGAACAGCCCCTCTTGCGAAGCCTCTTGTAATCGGGCAATTACCAGCTTGTGAACTCCCTGGCAGTTCCCTCTTGAGAGCGAAGGCATGGCAGCATTTCATTTTCAGCTAGCAACTCTGGCTTGCTCACCTTGCCCTGAATCCGTGAGCCTAGGGAGATTACTGCTGGCTTCACGCTCCAGTGTGGGGAGTCCTCTGGCCTTGTTCAGCCAAGTTGTTCCCATCATTATGAGTTGGGGAATTAGGGAGTAAGACTGTGGCTTTTAAGTGGCACTGCATAAATTAGAATGAAGTATGCCATATGTGAACCAAAATTCTTCTGTCACAGTGACAAGTACTTAGTTTATTTATGGTGACCCTCTGGGGCATGTTCCACAAAGCACATTTCAGGGATGCCACCGTGACACCCCCTGAGCCAGCCCCCGGCAGTGGCCCACAAGCCCACCTGGTGCAGCAGGAGCAGTGGGCTCACACCTGCCAGCAAGAGAAGTGAAGCTCTTCTCTGTTGATGTATGTTCATCTGAGATGCAGGAAGAGATGCCTGCAGGAGTGTGTGTAGCAGCAGAAAAACATTTTTTTTAAAAGTAATGCTTTGCTAAAGGATGAATCATAGCCACAAGGATGGTGATTTAGGGAAATATTTCCCCCTCTTAAATAAAATAAACCAAAACAACAAAACAAATCTAACTCTGTGGTTAGATTTACATGATAAATGAGAAAGGGATCCCTCTGCGAGGCACTTCCATATTTTCCTGTAATGTACAAAACAGTGTTTACCCTCTGAATGACTCAGGGCTGGGTGTGTTTTTAGGAACTCCTTTGTCTTCATATCTGAAATATTGCGTGAATTTCTCCTAATTTCTCTTTTCTGCTCTAGGAGCTTTCCCAAGAGAGAGGAAAAAGAACTTCTGTTCCTGACTTGGTTTCCCCCTTGGATTTCCCCTCCACCCCCCTTTCCACTATTGCTTAAGTCATCTTTTTTTCCACACAGAGGACTCCTGGCACGTGGGTATGTGTATGGGCATGTATCCGTGTCTTTGTCAGCAGAAGGTACTAGGGATAAACAAAGCACTCTGCAGGGGTCATACCACCAGCAGCAGGTCCCAGACACTGACATTTTCCACATGGGACGTGATCTCCGGCCAACCTCCGTGAAACAGAGTCAACAACGAGAAAGTTGGAAGCCAACAGAGTGTCCTCAGGACATGTTTAGTGTCTCCACTTTCTCACTGGCAGAAAACCAAGACCCTCCATCAAAGGATAAAGAGCTTTTCACTCTTGTTCCTTTTGAGTTCATCTATTCGTATTTCAGCTTGTACTTGCTAGTTGACAGTCTCATATAGAGGTGTCAAATATTGCCACATTGATTCATGATTTGGTTTAACTCTTCTTGAAGCACTGTATTTGCCTCTTTTTTTTTTTTTTTTTTTCATCCCTTCCTTGAGCCCACCCTAACTACTGTAATTTTCACTATAGCTTAAAATGAGCTCGCAGGTACTCTGGTCATGCATATGCACCTCTGCCTCTTGAATACTTTGAATTTTTTTAGGACTGAAGGCAAAGTAAGAAAAAAAGTGCCTAATTTCCAGGCTTGGGGGGCAGGAGCGCAGTGAAAGGAAGCAGAGGAGCACAGGGTTCATGGCTGTGGCAAGCCAACTGTCAGTACAGCCCACGGACAGGGAAACTTGGAGGAAGTCATGGGTTACACATCAGATTTTGGATGTCCCTGCTGATGACTTAAAGGGGAAGAAAATTAAAGAACAGTTGAACACTGGTTTCCCATCAGAGGTAAAAGCAGAGAGGGAGGGATAGCCAGGAAGGAAGCTGAACCACCTTTCCCGCAGCAATTTAGCAATGACCAGTGGACAGGGGAGGTTTTTCCCAGGGAAAATGACTTGGTCCTCAGATGACAGTCTGTATGTGATTATGATGCCTTACCGTAAACCTTGAGACACATCCTGCCGGTGACAGCCCCAGAGGGGAAAGTGTTGAAGATGCACTTGTAGCATCCTTCATCTTGGAGAGTGACTGCACGAAGGGAGATGGCTGAGGCTTGTAACTCACTGTGGGCAAAGCTCACATGGCCAACGTAGCCCTTTGCTATCTTTTTGCCATTCATTGTGCTGTAAGTTGCTATGTTGTCTTCAGCTCCGTCCGTCTCCTTCTGCCAGGTCACCTGTAGCACATCTTCTTTCGTGACCAACCGGCATGAAAAGGTAACGTTTTCTCCTGCCTGGACTGACTGGACCTTTCTGTGCATCACCTGCACGGAGCCTGGGGAGAAGCAGGTGCCGCACTCAGCATTTCTCACCACCCTTCTGCAACCCAACCCCAGCAGAAGCCCCCCAGCACCTCACCCTCACTCCTGAGCAGAGCAGCTGCCCTGAGAAAGATGTGCCCTGAGAGTTTTGCTGGACCTGACACCTCTCACACAAAGCATGTCACTGCATTGCACTACTGAGAAAGGCAGCTCCAGCATTGGGAGCAACTGATTTCTGTCTGCTAAGACCATTATCCCATGGGCATCCATGGACAGGTTCCCTAAATGCTCAGCTGTGCTCATGACCAAACAGCCGCTGGTGCATTACTGCTCTCAGAGCCCTGCTGCAGTGCAGAGAGAAGCAAATCAGTAAAGCTGCTAAAAGTTCTTATGTGTGTCACTATAGGTCGTGCATCCACACTTGTCAGAGACTGACAAGAGAACAGAAAAGCAGAAGGAAAAAGCAAGGTAGGGAGGACCAAAGACAAAATGCCTCTGTGGTTCTACCTCAGGCTCAAGGCCATGCATCTGGGAAGTAGCTGAGACCCCGCTGAAGGCCGACAGATGGAAAACTTTCATAGCATAAACACCACAATATTAAAGCTCCTCAGGTAAAAAGAAAAAAACCACTCTCCTCTTCCAATTCACAGACACATGGAAAAACCATTGAGGGGACAGGCAAGAGAAATGGATCCCCCCAGGTTTGATGGCTCAGCTCCACAGTGCTCTGAGGATAATACTTTAAAAAGTTTAATTGTGTACAGCAACATGGCAAGGGAGATATCAGCAGGGGCAGTTGCAACATTGAAAACATACAATTCAATTTACAAGAAAAGGAAGTATCTTTGCAGGTTTTAAATAGGAGTGATGCTGTCTGCAGTGCCCAGTGGTACACTTGTCTAACCTGCCTGACAAAGTTCGCTCAGATCCTGCCCCCTCTGTGGCTGCGGCTGTGGCTGTAGCCAGGCAGATCTCCGCAGGAGACCAGGAAGCCAGCTGAGAAACTGTACCAGTCATTTTGCTTTCCAAAGCAACAGTAGCGCTAAAGGCAGAAAACAAATCATGACTATGGAAGCTATTTTGAAGCAAACCCAGGCTTTCCTACATTATTTTTATTTACAAAAACAAATGTAACACACCCACACTTTCAATGGCCTGAGAAGATACCTACAAGCACCACATCCATCACTACAAATAGTTCTGTCCTGGCTAAAGCAAATCAGTGCCGTACTCTGATTCAAATCTCAGCCACAACAGGAGACAAAAATCAAACTTCACTCATAGGAGTCATTGGGAGCGTTTGGATGCTTGCCTGGTTTACGATTTACAAATTTTAAATACATCTGTCTGCAGCTTATAAATGCACTGGTGGCACACTAATGAGAGGATGCTGTCAGCGCAACCAGCAGTGACACGTCTGAAGCCCCAAGCAAGCTGTGTAGTGGCATGCACCCCCGCAAGCACCCTGTCACCGTTGGTCTCACCCCAGGGGATAGAGAAGGGGGACACTGCAGCACCAAGCTGTGCAGCAGCAGACTGGCAGGGCCACCAAGGTCCCTAATGCCATTACAATAACAATACAGACAGACAGACAGACGGACAAGAGAGTTACCTGATGCAACAGCCCAGATGCTGGTGAAGAGCAGACAAGCGACCACCATCTCAGCTGTGCGCTCGAGACGAGCAAGCGACTGATCCATTGAGCGCAGCTTCCCCTTTTTTATACACTTCGCTTGTACTCTAGGGACATTCCCCCTCCCTGCAGATACGGTAAGAGGCACCTCGTAAAAACCTCCTGCCCCCCCTGGCACTCAGCTGAACAACAAAAATTTCAGGGGACACGACAACAAATGTCAGAGCCAGAAACTGAAGACTTCCCAGGTAGGCTGCGAGACGGACAGGGGTAATGGGGTTACAAGGCTGGGCTTTCCACAAGTGTCTTTTCCGTAAGGTTAGGTTTTTGTAAGTGCCTAAACACAAGCCCAGACTTCTAAGCTGTCTGAGCACCCAATGTCTGTGGGGGACAGGAGGAAAGGTCACGCTGGCCCTGGCCTGAGCTCAGGGAAAGGAGCTCAGGTCAATAGTCATGCTGCAATGAGTAGTACAAATGTCCCCAACGTGTAACTCAGAGGACCCAGCTAGGGGTCTGCACCCCACGTGTAAATCAGTGGAGACCCAGGAGATGCTGATGTTGCTGTAACAACTCATTTTCCAGGTAAGGAGACAAGAGGAAGCCAAGCATCCAAACCAGGGCCTGTGTCCCATGTTGCCTCAGCAGAAAAGCAGACTCTGTCTCCCCCCTACTCCACTGAGGTTGCCCCTATCTCCTCAGGTCCATGCTCCTTCCCCAGCCCCATCCCTCAGAAAGACAGGGCTGCCGTCCTGCAAGCACAGCCCTTCCTCTCTGCCCTCACCTGAGATGTCATAAAAACACCTCACACAGCTGTTCTGAGTCACTGTTTTTGTGCTTTTCTGCTTTGTCATTTTTACGCCTGTGTTTCTCTTTTTCTGCCAGCTGTGATCACGTTGCCAAAACCCACAAAGCCCTCAGCCCACAGGTCACTCACGCAGTGGGTGGTGGGGCAGCCAGCAGGCCAGGCCTCATTTGCTAATCAAACTTGTGCTGGTAAACTGTGTTTCATGTTTCTGCTTTCTGATTACGTGGCTTTACACCTCTGTGAATTCTTACAAATCCAAATGACTATGATTGGATTAAACATGTTTTCTTTTAGTTGAATGACTGCACAGATTAACCTTGAATCACGCAAACAGGCTGGGGGAAGCCAATGGGCCCAAATCATCAGGCAACAAAAAAATTCTCAGACATGCTTACACATGCATAGTTCCTTCTCTCCTCCCAAGCAGTAATGAATTATCTGAAAACAGAAGCAGCTCAAGTATCAGTATTCCTCTAAAGAAACATTTTGGATGTGCTTTTGAGTAGGTTCAATAATTAATTCTTCTCACTCTTCAAACTGCGACTGCTTCATACTATTATCCTTTTCCTTCGAAGTGTCACATCTCTTTTTCCTTTCCTTGAGTTATTTTCATAGTTGCAATTTTCCTGTAAGGCTTCTAGAAGGGCATTCTGGCCTGATCAAAATGTGAAATCAATGAAAAATGATTCTTTTGGGGCTTGTCAAACCATTTTACAGTTATTAAGCAATGCAAATAACTCCAACAGGCTCTGGACCAAGGCTCGGTACCAAATCAGAGGGAAAACTGCCAGCCTTGAAACAGAGATTCACAGGCAAACATCTAATTTCCAATTGTCAGCCTCTCAGAACTCCCAAAACGGAAAAAAAACATTGAAGCTTTGCTGAAACTACGTCCTTTTGCACCAAAGCCTCCTAGCAGGGTGTTAGTGACCTATGCAAAGATTCATCCAGGCTTTGCTGGTGCCCTCACCTTAGCTCTGCTACAATTTTGAAACAAAAGATTAACAAAAGAACTTCCCACAAGCTTGTAGATACTGTGGATAAGGTCCTTGTAGCTGAACTTCACCACTTAGTGATGACAAAAGGAACTGCACTTGATTTACAAAAGTACTGCAAGCCTAGTTGATGAATTTTTCTGCTCATGGGAAATGCTCTTGTCAGCTTTGACCATTTTATTTCCTGACAGAAACACACTAATCTTCCAAAAGTCCCTCTAAACAACCCTGAAAACTTGAGTGCTGCTACAGCAAACACCGTTCAGTAAAGACCAAACCTTCAGTCTTAGCAATACCCAAGCAAATGATAGAGATGGCTGTTGTGGTTGGAAAAATGTGTTGACTTTAAATTGTTTAGAGCATCCCTTACTTAGTGATAAAGAGTCACCTACACTGGCTGCTCCTTCCAGACTCTGCCTCTCCTCTGACAGCTCCTGGTGCTGCATGGACCTGGGTATGCAGGAACCTCCCTCCCAGCCTACATGCCTGTGTGTCTGCATGTGCAGCTGACTGCTGCAGCATCTCTTTCTGCACTCCCCTCCTGCCCCCTTCCTCCACGGACCAGCCAATGTCAGCAGCTGATTCATTACTTTAAACATAAGGCAGGCAGGAATGTGAGGTCCAGTCATCAATCCCACCACTTATTTCAATTTTGTGAGTGTATCTTGAAGTGCATTCCTGATCTGTTCATCTTTGCGTAGACTTCTAGTGGATTACAGACCTCTTCCTTTCTTGTCAGTCACATCCCCTGCTCTCCTGCTTCAGTTGCACAGCAGCTTCGTTTCTGAGAACTGCACACCATGCCTGAGCTTCAGGCACTTTCCAAAGCCAGTGAAAGCTTGGGAACAAATTAGGCAGAAGACAGTTGTGCAACTACTGCTTGAAAAGCTCAGTGACTCCCATTCTTCCCTTCCTTTCTGCTACACTAGGATGGTCTCTGTAGTTCCCAGTAAATCAAAAAAGGACATACAAGAATGAAGTGCACAGTCACTGAATGACAACGTTTCCACACAGCCCAAGTGACTAATGCTATCAATAAATCACTAGTTGAACTTCTGGAAAATATTGCTGACAAGACCCCCTCAGGCACAACTGTAGTCTAAAATATTGTTTTGTCAACCATCAGTCTAAAACATTGTTTCTTCAACCATCCAAACCCAGATTAACAACTGGTTAGCTGCCTACCCTGTTAGCAGAATTCAGTGTTCCCTCTCAAGGCATTGCCTGTAAAGGGAACAAACAGAGGGAGATGGTTTAGTCTGCTGCTGAACTGTAGTGACTTTTGGAGGGTGGTCCATCAGTACTAGTAGTAGGTACTGCTATTGGGAAGAAGCTTGTTAAATGCAATTGAACAGGCCTGGTACTTTATAACATATTCATAAATAATTCCTGTGTATGGCAAATCCCTCTACATGTAGGCTGGGTTTGGAGAGGTGCAGTACACTGGAGCAGAGACAGTAGCTGCATCTACTGACATACCCTCCAGCCTGTGTCGCTGCATCAGGGCAGGCTGCAGCAGGACTTGCAGTCAGTAGCCAAGGGATGCTGCAGGACCACGTGATGCTCATTTGGGCAGGGTTACAGACAAAGTGTCGTGTTTGTGCACAAGTTTTAGATCACATGGAACAAGAGTAGGTTGTACAGAGCCACAGCTGTTCATCCTTGGTCATGTTTGACTTGGAGATATTTGATCTGTCATCTCTTCCCAAACTGGGCTCTCTCTCTCTGCTAACACACTGCTGTCAGTTGCAGCAGAGGACTTTCAAATTACAGCTGCCAGCACTGAAATCTGTTTGGACTGCCTAGCAAAGTGCAAAAGATAAATGAAGGAGAGGGATACCTTAGCTGAGACTTAACTCATGGTGGTGTACATCTATCTGCAAAACAACGTTACCAAGGGACAGCATGTGTTGTGAAACTGTCCAGTTAACTGCCCGTCACTTCTCACCTCTGTGTTTTGATGAAATTGCTGCAGATACCTGAAGTCTTACAGAGATTTTTTTTCTTTTCCAGCAATGTACCGCAATTACAATATGTGAATTAAAACTTACTTACTCCCTGAACCATCAGCCCTGCAAATTGTATTGCTAGTTCTTCTGTTTTTCTTCTTCCTTGTAGCTCAGGAGGAAGAAAAAGGGATTTAAAAAAAATACAAAAAGGAGAGGAAGAAGTAAAAATAGATTGCATTGGAAAGCTTCAGTAGTAAAGGCTGCGTTTTGTTGGGGTTTGAAGGGTTTGGGTTTTACCATTCAGTGTGTCACACCATTTCTGAGAAGAGCAAGATGGCCAGGCATGTGGTTTCCTCTTCCTGAGAGCACCCCAAGTTGCTTTTTCAGTCGAGGGATTCTAGAGGGAGTCCATGCTGCAACCTGCTAGTCACTTTCTGGAGGTCACCAGCATCAGCACACCCTTGCCAGCCCCAGTACTCCAGGAAGCCACGTCACTTATCCTCTCCCACCGTGACTTGTCAGTGCTCGTCTGCGGTGGAGGCTTTGGGTTTTTGGGTTTTTTTTAGGTGCACAGTATCTGGGTGCTGCATGCATGTATGGTGTGAGAGATAATGAGCCTCTTTGGTCACTGAGTTTCATTCTGTAACACAGACAGTACAGAAAACCATTCAGCCATCAGGAAAACACATCAAAATTGACTATCCAAGGGTGCCAAGATCCAGTGGAAGAATGGGAAACTGCCTGCCGAAAACAAGGTATGTTCAATAATGATTTCTATTTAATTACTAAACAAGAGGGCTAAGAGAGTGGTTTTATAAAAATGATACCTGCAATAAGTCAACCTTAAAGGACCATGTAAGGCACCATGAGAAGCCTCTTGATTAAACAAAGGTATTTTAGCAGGCAAAATAAAATGAACAATATCGTTCTTAGTATGTCAAAGAGTATTGCCTCAGGATGTTTTTCGGGAGGTAACTTCATCTGTAGGCTCTCAGCACTGAGAGCCTGCTGAAGGGAGGAAGGGTGTTACAGGTGTGGAACACAAGGAGCAGAGAGTACTTGCCATCTGTTTCAGGTTTCCAGGCAGGAAAACTTCACTTAGAGGTTCATCTTGTCAGCTTTTAACTGTTGCATCATGTCTTAGAAAGATAACCTTTTATATAGGGTATCTTTATCAAGGAGTGCAGCGGTAGGATGGGGGGTAACAGATTTAAGCTGAAAGAGGGTAGATTTTGATTAGATACTAGGAAGAAATTTTTTTTCCTGTGAGGGTGGTGAGTCACTGGAACAGGTTGCCCAGAGAAGTTGTGGATGCCCCATCCCTGGAGATGCTCAAGGCCAGGCTGGATGAGGCTTTTAGCAACCTGGTCTAGTGGAAGGTGTCCCTGCCCATGGCAGGGGGGTTGGAACTCGATGATCTTTAAAGTCCATTCCAACCCAAACCATTCTATGATTCTATGATTGTATAAATAGATTAAATTATACATTTAAATGGTGTACATGATATATATAAATACACTATAATTACATACAACATTGTTTAGGAATAGATTGTCTCCTAAGGGTCTGTGAAGACAGAAGAGAATGCTTGGCAGGAGCCATGTAGGACCGGCAGGTTGCCTTAGCAGGATTCACCACTGTTCAGTAAACATTCTTTAATGTCACCAATAGAAAGGGAGGCAAATAATATTAGAAATTTCCCTTTTACCTGGAATTATATTATAAATTTCACTATTACCTGGATATAATAAAACACTTGGATATTTCAGAGTTTATCTCACCCACATAGGGCATGCAGGAAAATTCAGATTCTTGAAGCAGCACATTACAAAACAGAGAAATAAAGTCACACGGCTGGAAATTTTTAGGTACTAGTCATGAACCACCCCTCCCCCATCCCCCCCAACAAAACTGGCTGGCTCAAAAAATGACTTTTTTCACTAGTGCTAAGAGAAGGAGGTTTGCTCTGGAAAAGCAGCAACTCACATGCTATCACAGCAACCTGTGATTTTTAAGAAGGGTGCCTAACCCCATGTGCCTAAATATTATGAAAGGGAGAAGGTGAGAGGCGGACCATGGACATAAATGGGTGAGAGCCAGCGCCAGAGCTGGGGGGTTGGGCTGGGGGACACCACCATAGTGCCACAGCTGCACATGGCTCTCTAACTCTCCAGCCTCTCTGTGTGATGATACGCAGTGGTGCTCTGCCTGGCCTGGCTAACCATAGGCATAGGAAAAGACACCTGGAGAAGGCAACACCGCTTCAGAGTAGCAGGCGCTGGCTGGCTGTCCCATCCAGGCATCCAGCCCCTCTCGACAGTGCTTTGCCATGTATTTGTGTTACAGCCTTGCTTCTGCTAACTACTGTCCTAACTCTTGGTCTGTGCCTTTGTATTTCCAAGGGATGGTCATCAGGGCTTTTCGGTAAAACCTGTCCTAGTAGAAACAACCAAAAAACCCACTGTGCAGACAGAGTATTTCCTTGAAAGCCCACAGAGGAAAATCCCCTCTTTCCCATGGTCTCCTGATAGATCAAAGAAAAAGTTGTGTAATCTCTGAGTGCTGTACCCTGACTGCTTACTTGGTCTTAAGGAGTTCAGATGAGGCCCTCTATTGCCAAAATTAAATGTTCTGCTTGTTTCTGAAGAGAGTGCACCCCTCACCTCCCTGGAGGTCTGCGGCCAGAGGTCTAAGGCATGACAGCTTTACCTGGCCTTGAGGGAAAGGGCAAAATTCCCCAGAGCATGAAACCTTGCTCTCAGAAACAGTTTGAGTCAAGGACAACAAAATCCTTGTGAAGCTGGTGGATCCTCATGTGTAGCAGTGAAGAGCAGCAGGAAGCTCATGTGCCTGTGGATCTCAGCCCCAAGGTCCCAGCTCCCAAGCTATTGGAATCACCATTGCTTTAAGTGCCTGTGTCACACTTATAGATGGAAATTCTACCGCTTTTTGAAACATCCCAAACTATTTTTTAGGAGCAGGAAACAGGACGCCATAAGCAAGGTTTGCATAAAGCAGCTTTTTCCTGATAGCTGTTGCTGGGGCTGTGAAACCCATACCCCACATCAGAGGGGAGGGGAGAAGGTGCCATGAAAGATGGCACTGGCATGGTGCCATGTCACAGCCTGTGCTCTTGCAGCTCCACAGCCTGCTTTCCTCACTCACAAAAACCCTTCAGTAACAAGCTGCTGCCAGGAGGGGTAACACAGGGAGATTAACTATCTCCCCTTGCAGGACAGGGAGCAACTGCAAGCCATCTTGCTCCATCTCCTGTCGGTTGGCAGTGCTAGCTCACTGGGAGTTCTGCATAGCACGCCACTCTTCAGTCATAGCCGCCTGATTGCTGATAAAGCTGGGTCTTTCTGAAAAATCACAGACCTTGCAGAAGCTCTGAGGGATGGAGAAATTACAAGGTTTTGGTTGTGGTGTTTTAGGTTTTTTTTTTGCGTTTTATTTTGTTTTGGTTTTTTTTAAATAACATGTCATTCCTGTGCAGTGACTCGGCACCCTGGTAAAGCTCTGGCACACTGTGGAGGTCCAGCCCTGGCCACCGCTGCTCACCGGGCAGCGTGAGAGCCAGAGGCTGAGGGTGGTCTAGGAAGGGCTCCTCTGCTCCACAGCACAGGGCAGGCTCACAGTCAGGCTAAAGGAAAAGCTCAGGTTACAACGTGAAAGTTTGTACATATCTCATAGCAGTCAGCCCATCCATGACAACCTGATCCTGCGCTCCTGAAGGCGCTTAGTACTGCTGCGGGATCCAACCCATAGCGATTGTGCTGAGGTCACCCAAAGAGCCCCTCTTTCTTGTTGTAGATTCTAGGCGTGTACCTACCTCCAAAAATCCTTCCCAAAGCATTTTGTTCTGCCTTCACAGCTTATATTGTTGTAAACCTGAATTTCTAAGGAGTGCTGTTCATGCAGTCACACCATCCAGCTGTTGGCATCTCTCCTGAGTAGCTTTAACCAGATCTGGAAAAAAGCAAAGTAGGCACCTGTGAATGGGGGAGTTTCTACAAGGCTTGGGAAAATCTAAATAACCCCAAATTATCCCTCCATTGAGGCTGTCAGGCAAAGTTCATCAGCTTGAGGTGGATCAGCCCATGAGTAGGTGAGGACCAGCTGTGACTAGTGGGATCCCCGTGGTGAGGACACAGAGACAGTTACAGGGGTAGCAGGAATTACAACACACTGAAACCATGGGGTGTTGGACTTTCTTAGAACAGAAAAAAGATGACACTTTTTTGCTTGGTCAGATGAGGGTTTTTTAGGATTTGTCAGTTTCGTGCTAAAGCTGCTTGGTTTAAGGAGCAAGGTGCATAACTATTTCTGGACCAGTAACATCTTACTGAGGAAGAGCAAGTTAGATGGAGACAACAGCTGCTGCAGCTCCCCACAGAAGACCTCTCTGCCAAAGGTTAATGCTGTCATGTCCCATGGCAAATCCAAGGTGCTTTGTCTTTCTGAAAGCAGGTGAGGCTGGCATCACCCCTTACAAAGGTGGTTAGGTGGGTGTGTGTATGACCCTGCCATCAGCGTCCCACTGCCTTCACCCAGGAAAACCTGCAGTGGGGACCAAAAGGGCATCCACAGCCTTGTCCCTTGGCACTTTGGCAGGCAGGTCTGAAGATTCGGGTGTACAAAGCAGTCCTAACACAAACTTGAGCTCTTAATAGCAGGTGGCTTGATACTGCAGCTGCTGGGAGAAAATGTCACAGCCTGGAGCTGAAAGATTTCAGACCCTGCCATTTACCCACAAACCCTGCTGCTTCCTCTGTGTTTAACTTCTTGACCCCCTTTTCTTCTTCCTATATATCCCCAACTCTATCACATCTTCCCTTATTTTGGAGAGCTTCCTTTTTAGTGGCACTTTATACTTGGCTTGACCACTTCCTGAGAGTGACAGCCTCCGGAGCCCATACAGCTGCTCTGCAAACAGCAAAGTGAAGCTATAGAAACAAAGAAAATGAATTCTGCCTTTGTTTTTACTTTAATAATTGAGTCACATTTCTCCTCTTTTGAGATTGCTGGCCAGAACTACTTCCCAGCATTTCCCCTGATAAAGCTGTACTTATAATTGCCTCCAAAAACTCCAACAAGAGACAATCCCCCCCCAAAACCCTCCAGCTGCACATGAGGTGGGCTCTCCTCCTCTGCTGGCACTTGCCGGAAAGGAGTCAGCATGTCTGCAGTGTGCATGCAGATGCTGAGAAGTGCTTTCAATTCACAGACCGCACCACATGTTTTCCCACAGGATCCTACATTATTGACTAAATAAGAATTTGTCTAAGGGTTGTGCAGCAGTTTACAAGTTTAATTTACTACAGAAACAGAAGCTATTTATCTTTTGACAGTCCAGGGGAAGAGCTATCCAAGCCCATTAACCTGAATCACTTTTGTTTCAGAGGACTGAAAAATCGGAAGCCAACTGAATATAAACAAGAAGAAATAAATAGATTATCAGAAAACAAAAGTACTTATATCAAACTCATGATATCTGATGTGAACCATGAGTATTATAAATATACATAAGATATACATATATATTTAAAATGTATCGCAAGATTTTTTTCGGACCAAATTTTGTGAAATGTTCACACTGGCATCTCCAATTAAGCTAGAGGAGTTTATGTTTGTTGTAGGCAAAACGCTATATACAATTCAAAGAAAACCAGGTAGGCCACCTGGAATGAGGTAGGAATTAGCTTTATCTTTATTCCCAGCTGTAATAAAAGCAATCTAAATTCTCCCACTAAACAGGAAGTCAGGCCTTTCACTAATATTTGTGAAAATTTCTACTGCTCTGATAAGAGCACCAAGGGCATGTGAAGAAAGAAAAGATTTCATGCTAATTGCTGAACTTGGGTAGTATATGAAATAAATAAGATCTAAGAGCATACATTTAGCAAGGAAAGTATAGACAGCAACAACGAATGATGACATTATCTATTTACCTCCAGTCCTGGGAAACGAAAAGAATATGCAAATATGCAATTAGAGACTGACTCACAAGGCACCTCCAACACCAAATTGGTGTGCATTTCCCAACTTCATGTGACTTGGCAGCTTTACAGTCCCTTAGTAAGCTTTTATTGTATATGTAAGTCTAACATATAAATATCAATACCACATTGTAAAATGTTTGTAAATTACTCTACAAGCATTTTACAAGCACAAAATTGCAAACTATAAACAATAGACCACCATCCAGTGAGCCTGGCTCTCACTACCAAAAAGGTTGGTAACAGAACCCGGATGTGATTTGAAGGATGCTAAATTTGCCAAATAATTTCAGTACTTAAATGTGAAGTATAGTATTCTGCTTGAAGCAGTAAAAATTATTTCAGCTGCTGTAGATGAGAGAGTAGATGTGTCAGAAACTGGCCTGTCCACTAGCCTTGCACTCTCCTGTGGGTTTGTGGCTTGTGTTACAGAGTCTCTGTGTTTCTCATCCTTTTTGTTTTCACCAAGACACACCAGTGCATAGATTGATGTGAACACATTGGGGGGGAGAGCTGGTCCTCTCCTATCTTTTCACTATATTCACTGCTCACTCAGCCATCTGGAGGTATTCAATACACACAAGCCCAGAAAGGTTGATTGCTCCTCAAAACCACAAACTTTGCTTCGCCAGTGCCAAGCTTTCCTGGGAAGAGAGAGGCTGTACTTCGCAGAAATGGCTAAGTGCTGTCATGCCTGCCATCATCTGCCAGCTTGTCCCTGCCGTCCCTCCATCTGCAGATATGTGATTTGTGCCTCCCCTCTCCCTGAGGAAGCCCCTGCTGCTGCAGCTCCTGGGGACATCCTGCCTGCCAGGGAGGACAGGGGAAAGGCTGAGAGGGCAAAGGCAGAGACGCTGCATAAAGTGACTTGTCCAAAAAGCTAATGGAGGGGCTCCCCACGTGACTGCCTGGGGGTTGGCAGTAAGGAGCGAGGACTAACCAGCACCAGACCTAACCTGGCCACTCTTATTTCTATGCCCTAGGTGGAAAGTGCACAATCCCATCAGGAGAAAAAGATACTCCCACAAGGAGAGTAAGTAAAGAGGCTCCTCAAGCACCCCAGGGTGGGGGTGGGGTGGCATGGCATGGCATGGGTAGGGGTGTTGGGGAGCCCTCTGCCAGCACCCAGCATCGCTGCAGAGGCAGCCAGCAGGCACAGGTGTGGCCGTGGGCAGCAGCCATGGCAAGGCATTTTGCATCCCAGATGGAGAAAACCTCCTTGCACCCAGTGTGGGCTGCCTGCCCTCTTGCTAGCCAACCACACTGCATTATTTGGGGGTCTCTGTTATGGTTTCTGGAGAAGGCAGCAGGAGGGGGAGGCAATCCCCTCCAGCCTCCTGAACCAAATGTGCCTTGGCCACTGCATTGCAGCTGCCTGCTGCGATGGCAAATTTGGACTTTGTATGTTACAGTCAGGTCTGCAGGCTTGCAAGCACCTGAACCATAGTGGGGGAGCAACCGCTCTATGGGGTACATGTGCTACACCCATGCTTCACCCCCTGCAAAAGAGGCAGAGGGCTGCAGGAGGAAGGGGGCTGCCAGCACAGCACGACCTGCATTTGGTCACACGCCAGCCCCCATTCCTCATGCAAGCACAGTTTCAGAATTTTCTAAACATGCATCAGTATGAGGTATTGCCCTAATGAAATAGTTTCTGCATATTAAATATGCAAATAAGGAAGACTCATATATCTTCACACAGGAGAACACACAGGATCACATGCATTCACATGAGTCATGATGTCCTGGTTTCAGTTCAGACTGCTACCTTTCCCATCAGTGGCTAAAGCTATTCATGTAGGGATGGTACAATATTTTTACCACTTTCACAAGTTGTGGTATTTGCTTAGGGAGGAACAACTACTTGTTAGTTTTGTGCATCAGCAATTTCACAAGTGTCAAGGCAGCACAGTAATGTTTGAAAACACTGCAAGTTCTCCAAGATAGCAGCTTGAATGTAACATTGAAAGACTGATATCTTTCCTTCAGTCAGGTTGCAAAACATGTGCACTTGAAGACTCTCTTATCTTAGGCAAAAGAGAAAGCTCAGCTCTGAAATTTTACAGGAGCAACTAATAGTCCAATCAACCTCACAACAGGAACCAGCTAGTCAGCTAAAAGTAAAGCTGTGAGAAAGAATGATGCAAACAACAACCCCCTGCCATTTAGGTGCTTACAGGACAGAGAGACAAATTTCCGGAAAAGCCCAAGCCCACTGAACCCATGTGCACAAACAGCCAGTGCACGCTTGGGCTTGTGGCACATCAGGTAGTGCCAGCCAGTGATGCCAGGCAGAAATAAAGCTGCATTGGCCACAAAGCTGAAACACAGTCAGAGAGCAAGCAAGCGAGAACAGCCATTTCTGAGAGAGACATGTAAAACTGATTTCAGTTAACAGAAACAAAAAAAAAACACAAAACAAAAAACACCCAACAGGGTTCTACAACTAGGTTTTATTAAGGTCAATGAGCAGTGCTGCATGACGTGTTAAACTAGAGAAAAGATAAATCTTGAAAAGCCATCAGATTTATTTAGCCCTCAGAGACTCAATCCTTTCCCCAACCAATGTCACACTACCTCATGTTTTTGCACAGCCTGTGCTCAGTCTGTACCCAAGTTGGAGTAAATCCTGTGCTACAGAAATTCCTTGTGTCCTGTCGCTGCACCAAAGAATGATAATAGTGTGTTTTCTTCCTCTTTCCCCAGCGCAGACCTACAGCCATTCGCCAAGTACTGCCAAGGTAATGACTAAAAGTGGATGTTTTTGCTGCTCTCCAGGGCAACTGAGTCCAAAACACCCATAGGTCAGAAAGACAATTTGTCCATCACGTTCCTGCAGGAGAGACAAAAAATCATAATCAGGGTCTTTGTTTGGGATGCAGGAGAACACCACTTTAAGCCTATGTAACAAATAAATGTACATAAACTATAACAACAACATGCAGCCCCACTCTTGGGGCAGCCAGTGGCCAAACAGACCGCAGCACTCACCTGGAATTTCAGATGCTGAGAGTAACACTGCCTGGCCTGAATCAGGCAATTCAGGAGGCTGTACCTCGTGGCCATGTCCTAGATGAGCGTCCCCAGCCACTGGGTAATTTATAGCTGTGGGGGCAGTTCTCTCTCCTCCTCTTCCTTCCCTTCTCCTCTCAGCTTTCTGGTAGCCAGCATCACCTCTCTTAACCTACAGTTTCATCAAAACTCGCATCTTTCCACAAAAAAGTTTCTGTTTCTTTATGGCATCTTTTAATAAAAAGCCATTTAACTGGACCATTGTCAACTAGCTTTAGTAATAAAACAAATCTTCGGTTGAAGGACAAAGGGAGTTTTAATACATGGAGGCTTAAAATATTTTGGCTAATCTTTCCATTGTAAAAAAATAACGGATGTCTCAACAAATGGCTAAGTCTCTGTTGGAACACAAAAAAGTTTCCCTTTCCAATGTCCCACTGACTCTAGCAGGAAGAAAAGCCTCAAAATATGCACTGTCAGACTGAACATTTAGTTTCTTATAAACCAGAATGGATTAAGTGGTTGCACTGCAGGAGAGGACATGCAGGAAAGACTGGTATGACTAACACATTGCCCAGTCCATCTTATTTCCTTGCTTTGGGGGTAGATTCAGGAGCTCTGACAATGCACCCCAAGGTAATTTAAAAGGTAACTGTCTAACGTGGTGTGTGTCCTGCTCCTCTGCCCAAACTCATCATCCTGGATCTAAGGGGCAGGAGGGGCGGGGCAGCAGCCACTTCCCAGCTGATGTACTTCACAGTCTCCTGTACTCATTTGTTTGTGTTAACACACAGGGCTCTGAGAGGCAGCAGCTGAGTACTTGTGGTTTGATACCTCTGCTTTGTAAACGGTTCATTTTAGCAGAGGGTGAGTGAAGTTGCCTCGAGTCACCAATGACGAACAACCACCAGAAACCCTATATACAACAGAAGGAAATGCTGCCATTTAGCAGCCCAAGCTAGTTGTTTTTTTTTTAAACAAAGATGACATCAGTAAAACAAGAGTTGAAGAAATCCCTGGGAGAGCTGTCAGTGCAATAGGCGAGACTCCCCTTCCGAGTATTAAACTTGGCCTATGAATAATGAAAAACTCAAACAAAATCTCAAAAGTCTTCATGCTCTCTTCTCCTGCACTGTCAGAGTGTGGGACAAATCACTCCAGCTCTGCACTTCAGTCTCACCACTGATAAGAGAAGGTTGATGATAACAGCCCTTCAAAATTTGTAGACTGGAAGGATTCTGGAAAAAGAGGTTATGAGCAAGTAGACCTATATGTTGGAAGGGACAAGAGGTGCTCCAGACTTTGCACAGTGGATTTAGAGCCAGTCACCCATGAAAATGAAGAGCCTACCTGTTCTCATTTTGTAGGCACTTTAGGAGAAATACTGCTGCCTTCCAATTCTTTGCAACAGTGACTAGGGGAGGCCCCTAGAGCCAGGCCCCTGCAGACAAGTAGGGAGTTAATTTTCTTACGCAAGTCCACCCTGATTGCTCTGCTCCTTAAAACTTTTGGAATTTCTAAATCTCAAAATTTTATAAAACCTCAAATCGAAATTCAGGAATTATTTTCAGTGAAGTGTCCTCAAAGTCCTCAAAGTCAGGAGATCTTTCACACCATGCAGAATCTAAACAGACAAAATGATTTATATAAGCTGGAAAAATCCGAGACATATTCTGCAGGAATTAAGTTCTAACAAGTATTTCCACTTCCAGGCAGAGACCTCTGTTCTGCTTACAGAGTATGAAAGCGTCAACATGAACTCAGCAACATTCACTTAAAATACTGCTACTACTGCAGGCAATAGAGGATGAGACTGTAGAGCCCATATTTGCTCACTGGCTTTATTACCCAGTGGGTTCAAATCAAGAGCATCAGGGAAACAAATTTTTAACTTCTGGCTCTGAGTACTTGATCAGTTAATGTAATCTGTTTAGATTTAATGAGTCATCCTGCTAGTTATTTAGATACACAATCACCCACAATCCGTTAGCAAACACCTTCAAGAGGCAAAAGCAGGGACAAGTCTGAACAGAGTTGGGAAGGCATTTATCCACACAATATTACCTCCTCCTTCATTAATGGTTCTTCCATCTCCTCCCTCTGTTTTCAAGGACAACATTAGACAAGGATTTCCAGGGAGGGGTTAGCCATCACTGCGTCTCCGGTGAGGCCAGGTCCCTTTCCAGGACAGCGTGTCTCCTGCACAGACACACGCACACACACACTGGGTGTCTCGGTAGGCTTCCAGATCCTACGATCTCTCTGGCATCTGGCTGCGACTCCCCCTTTTTCCCACTACTTCCTGATGCTTTTTTCTCTGCAAATCACCCTGATCCCTCCCTTTAGTTTCTCCCATAATCATCCCATAATAAGTCTTGTGAAAACCCCAAATGCTCTCCCCCGACACGCATCCATAATATGTGCCGTACCTCTAGTAACTCTCCGTCCAGCCCACCTGTAAGGCGATCTGGAGAGCTGCTCCCATTCGCTCATTGGGAAGATGTCACCCTGTGACCACTGGGATGATGGTTCCCCCAGGACAGCCTGAGGGAAACCTGGGGTAGGGTATGATTCGGGTTTCCCCACCTGCCATCCTTCCAATGTGCTCACTTCTGTGTGTGGTGATGAACTTTTTATTACGTGACATACCCCTAAGTGCCACTGACCTCAGAAGAGTCAGGCCTTCACCCCCCATCCACACCAGGTGTGCATGTGTTTTTGGGTGGTTTTGGGTGCTCCTGGTGTCCAGCCA
>NW_010119151.1:33781-42313 GCF_000699245.1 Pterocles gutturalis | reverse complement strand
TTCAGCAGGGGGATGTCTGTGGATATGCAACCATTCTCAGTACTACATGCACTGGTCAACGTCATTGCATGAGCGCACAGGCTATACCAGATTTGTTCACATTGCAGACCTCTTCAGGGTATGATCACACTGAAGCTTCTCTCTTTCTCTCCCCCTCTCAGGAGCGTTTTGCAGAAAAGGATTCTATGAATTCCAGTGAACTGTGGTACTCTACTGTGAACCACGACATAAAACATGAAGCTTCTGTGATTAACAGCAATAATCAAACAGAATATGTACTTGTCAATGTGCCCAAGAGGAAGAAAAATACTGCCAGTGCTGAAGAGCACAATGAATATGATTATGTGCTGATAACCTAGAAAGGGACACTTTCTGCTCCCAGGGCACTCTTCTACTTGAATGTTTAAGCCAGCAGTATGCATCCTTGCTAACCATCCTACCTCTGCTGTCAGGTCTTCAAACAAACACCTCTCTCATGTTACTGAGCTTCCTCATTAGGACACATCTGCCAGTCATTTCCAATGAGACAAATCTGTCCATGAAAGGTGATCACAGAAAAAGACCTGGACAGGGTACAGGACTTGACAATTAAAACTAGGAGGAAGCAGTAGCAACTGCCATTGTAAGACAATGTAGAAAATGAGGTGCTTCCTTACTAGAAGCAACTGAAGCTACATATTTTTCTGGACTTTTACAGTACTTTTTTTTTTTTTAAGGGGGCCTTACAGAACTACTGATAGAAATCTCAAAAATGCAATAACAATACCCCTTGTTGATGGGTTTTTTGTGGGAGGGAGGGTGGGTTTTTTTCAATGAAAGCATAGACCCCGTGTTAGGTGCACTTACTCTTCCAAAGTTTCTCCAGCCTGCTTGATATATACCATTATAGGTTGTACAATTTCAATAAATAACTCGTTTTTCAAATTGCGCCCCCACTTTAATGTAATACTACTTATCTCAGAGTGAAGTCTGAATGAAGTTGGAGTTAAATAAAAAAGCAACAACCTGCATGCAAAACAAAAATTCCAGCCACTTAGAAGACTATGAAACCTGATGTTGCACAAGCAGTAACTGCACATCTCTCAGTAGAAGATTCCCAGGTGCAGCCTCCATGACACAGTGCTTCCAGCTCACTCCTGCTGGAGTCTCAGGTTTGGCTCTCTGCAATGTCAGAGCATAACCTCTCCATAGCCCACCATCCCTCTGCAAGCATAATTCTGGACATGCACGTAGGACTGAAACCAGTTGTTCAACTGTTCACCAGAGCTCGTGACATGATTATGTGCCTGTGTTCTTGCTTAAGCACATTTTTTCTCCCCCCATTTTTTGCAATAAAACAATTTGGAAGAAAATGTTGAATGGTTTTCCTGATTTTAAATCTACCTTTTTATACGATTGCAGGCTGCAGCCCTGCCTTTATGGTGTAGCACTGTCATGATTCACACCTGCCCTTTCAGTGCTGGGGGCAGTCCTGCAGGTGAATAGTTGCATGCAGCAGTGGACAGGTGCACTGCTAGTGTGGTGCAGGCAGCAACCTGCAGGTACCACTGCAGTGACAGGCAGCTGAATCTGCCCAAAATTTGTACTGACTGCCTGCCATGGGATTTTAGGGGACTGGTTGTGCACTCCACATGCTATCTTTTCCTTTTTAATGGTATCTCAGTTGCCTCAGTCATTAAAGTATTACCCACACTCCTTCTATTAAAATTAACATTAACCATTCACACAAAATATCTAACTTGATTAAATAATGTGTTTTCAAACTGCTTTGTTCCTCAAAGATAAGGTCACAATTAATACACTTGGTTATCTTTTATATGACCAATTCACCCCAATGATATAAAACCAGATACCACTTTTTGTCATTTTTTTACATTTCCTTCAATGAGAGTTCAAAGCTTGACTGGTGGTAGACTGTAAAGTCAGACATTTTCTGTTGAATATCACAACATCTTGTTACAACTCGGGTTTCTGTGGTGGGGTTTTGGGGGGTGGGGGAGCGAGGGATGGAGGTGTTACAATGGTGGCTCCTGTGAGAAGCTACTAAAAGCTTCCCTGGATCCAAGTTGAACCCACCTCTGGCCAAGGCCAAACCCATCAGCAACAGTGGATCTGCCTCTGTGATAACACAGTTAAGAGGGACACAGCCCATGGAAGAATGGTGGGTGGGGCAGCATGGACCCAGCCCCAGGCAGGGCTCACCCAGCCCAGCCTCAGCACTGGGAGCTTTTCAGGAGCTAGGGAAAAAACCTGCATTGAAGGGACCAGTGGGATGTGGGAGAAACAACACTGCAGATACCAAGGTCACTGAGGAAAGGAGGGGGAGGAGGGATGCTGGAGCAGAGATTCCCCTGCAGCCCGTGGTGAAGACCATGGTGAGGCAGCTGTACCCCTGCAGCCGTGGAGGGTAGCGGTGGGGCAGAGATGCACCTGCAGCCCCTGGAGGACCCCATGACAGAGCAGGTGGCTGAACCCAAAGGAGGCTGTGACCCCATGGGAACCACACACTGGAGCATTCTGTGCCTGAAGGACTACACCCAATGGGAGGGACCCACACTGGAGCAGTTAGTGGAGAACTGCAGCCCGTGGGAAGGACTCATGTGGGAGAAGTTTGTGGAGGACTGTCTGCCCATGGGAGGGACCCAACACTGGAGAGGGGAAGAGTGTGAGGAGTTCTCCCTCTGAGGAGGAAGGATCAGCAGAGACAGCACGTGATGGACTGACCCCAACCCCCATTCGCCATCCCCCTGCACTGCAGGAGGAGAGGAGAGTTTTTGAGCCCAGGAAGAAGGAAGGGGTGGGGGGGGGAAGGGTTTTTATTTTTTTTTTCCAGGTTTTGTTTTATTTCTCATTATCCTACTCTGATTTGATTGGTAACAAGTTAAATTGATTTTTTTTTCCCCCCAAGTCAAGTCTGTTTTGCCCATGACCATAACTGAGTGATCCCTCCCTGTCCTTGTCTCAACCCATGAAGTTTTACTTTTCATTCTTCTGATTCTCCTCCTCATTCCACTAGGTAGGATAGAGTGAGCAGGTGCATGGTTGATGGCTTGGCTTAAACCAGAACACAACTCTACCTTTTTCTTTCCTGTGAATTGCTGGGGTAAAGGTACTGGGGTAGAGGAGGATGGCTGAAAAAAAAATGAGTGCCTGGCTCCTCCTTTTTTCTGTTGACTTGTAATGCACTTAGGGGTATCATCACAAAGCAGCATAATCATTATATTATTTTCAGTTCTTAGAATCAAGATAAAGAAGGGTTCAAGGGCAGGTTCAGTTGTCTTAGTAAGAGCAATAAGATCAAGCAACATCTCAAAGGCCATTTATTTCTTTGCTGCCGGTATCTTCATAACCTGCTGCTTTTGGGACAAACCATACAAACCATTAATTTTATCCTTCCTTGATGTAAGAACCAGAAGGAATATCTCTTCTAATTATATGCTGCACAGAATATTGTATGAAGAGAAATTATGGTTCTTACAGCCAATGTTACATCTTACAAATCAAGATGGGGTCAGAATTAGACACAAATATGAGAGCCATGTGAACTACTAATTTGGTCCAGGCTGTTTCCCAAGTTGAGTTAAAACTCAAGAAACAACAAAGACAGGTTTGAGCGTATAGCTCTGACAGACAGATGTTTCATACAGCTCTCAGCATTCAGAATTATGATGGTTTTTTTCCAACTCAAACAGCTGAAAGACTGGAGCCGCTGAAGAATGAAAGCAATCACTTTAACAGTAAAAATAAATAATTTAATGCACAATAAAATTGTCAGATTACTTCTTAAATAAACAAATAATATTATAAAAAGAGGAACGTAATTTCCCATAATATATTTCTCACAATACAAAAGGTTTCTTAAAATAAGTTTGTCTCTCCAACAGTACTAACATTTATATTGGCTATAAACAAATGACAAGAAGCTATACTTCACCAACATGGTAGTGAATCCATTCCATTCCATGTAAAGGTAGTGCTTAATTTTTAATTTTCATGTTATGACATATTGTCAACTATTTTCTGCCTTATTAAGGCAAATGTCTTGCATCTGTTCATTTTTGTCCCCACTGCTAGGACAGGGACTATAATTAGGGGTATAGACTAGTTTCTCTTTGAATTCACAAATGCAAGTCAAATAGCTGTCTATTCACTAATAACAGTAGCTAACTATTAAAGCACACAGCTAATTTGACCCCTGAAAGGCTACTGTGGCATTCAGATGCATTAATGAACAAGACATGTTTCTTCACAATGTTCCTTCCTTCATTTCTCTTTCACATTAGAGAAGAGAAAAACAGAGAAGATACCACCTTATCCAGGAAGATGGTTGGATGAACAAAGGAATTATGAGGGTTGAAGATCACTTAAGAATCTCATGCAAAGGTCTTGCATATAATTAAAGAAAATAGAGAGGATATTTAAGTTTATTTAAGGCTGTTGTATGAGGAAAGAACAAAAGGAAAACATGGCATATGAAGTTAGCAGGGAAAAATGTAACAGACATGAGCATGGGTGGAAGTGAGCATTAAGAAGGATGAAGCTGTGCAGATATTTTAGATAAACCAAAAGAAGGAGAAAGGAGCCATGTGCAAGACTGCTTTTGGAGCTCATGCAGGGAATCCAGATTTAGTCTGGATTTAAGGCAAGACAAAGCAGAGGTTTCAAAGTCAATAGAGCATGCATCAGAGAAGATACGTGATTTTCACAAGAGTGAAATGGGTTCTTGAGATATCAGGACAATAATAAAAAAGGAGGTAGTGGTGTTATAGGAGTACAACACTGTTATAAATATACCACATTACATTGTTATAAATATACCACATTTTCCATTTACAATATTGCATCACAGACAGTATTTACAGGACAACATCTTTAGAAGTGTATCTATCTAATGAATAGCTCCCTAACCTGGGATTACTAATAGACAGGAGAAGCCCATCTCTTCTAGGTGGTGAGGAAGATGAGGAGTCTTTCCTTCATTTCTCTGAAAGTTAAAACAGTACATTATTAATATTAAAATGAAATTTTAGTTAGATATTTCAGCATATTTTTTCCTGTCCCTTTTACACTGTATGTTCTGTGAATCCTGTCTATATATAAGGAACAAAATGACAATGTGAATTGGAACTCATAACTTCTTGCTCTCTTGTCTCTTGACAAGAGTACCAAGAAAAATCAATATGAGTTCATCACAAATCTTACTTATATACACTGTATGGTGATGTGTTAGCCTAGAATTATTCTGAAAGCATGTAGATGTGGCTCAGTAAGTTGGGGAGCAGAGAGGGAGTGGGAACCAGCTCCATGCAGTGTTTTCAGGAAAACTGCAAAGCTCACAGGACTTTTATACTGACATTTCAATCAAGACAAATCTAAATGCATTGGAGTCGATACCTAGTCACTAATAGTCATTGGAATCACTACCTAGAAAACCTGGAAGAATGAATATTTTGTTCCTTTAAAAGGTATCTCTGTGCATAAGTTTTCCCAAAAAACTCTAAGACGACAAAAATCAGGTTTTTTTCATCCTTGACTGTGAGAAAAACAGAAGTTCACTTCCAAATTAATTATCCTGTTTTACTTAGATTCAAATTTGTTTTATAAGCATTCAGATATGTATATACAATAAGGAAAAGCATTTTAAATTATTTGACTCTCCATTATGGTGCACATAAATGAGGAGTTTTTCTTTGTACGCATAAAATTCAAGAGGAGATCTGAAAAGTTTGGTTGGAATCCACAGCTAACCAGCCTCATCACTACTCTCTTTCTCATCAGAGGATTGAACGGTGAATCTTAGGTTATAACTAAGCATAGCAAGACTTTCTTGAAAGCTGAATATTTTACAAGTTTCTTAATACCATTATGCACAATATATTTACTGACAAATCTCAACATCTTTCCAGAAATATTTCCCTCCTTTCAAGTAAATACTTCCGCCTTTTGTAAAGAAACTGTCTCTCTAATGTACAGCACTTACATGTTAATGTTAGAGAAGTAGGGTCAAGCTTTAACTTGTCACATTCAGATGTCCCAGGATCAAAAATATCATCTTCATCATAAATGTTTTGACGTAAAATGTTCCTTATAAAATCCGGGTTCATTGTGTTTTCCATAAACCCCTCTGTTGATGGTGGTACAGAGAACTCTAGCTGATAAAATACAGTGGAGCTTTCATTACTGAAAAACAAAGTCAAGTATGAATGCCTTCAAGTCCCCACAAGATATTTTATTTTTTTGAGAAGATTGAGTTTTCATACCAATATTAGCATGGACTTTAAAAACTTGCTCTAAAGAAAAGCATTCTAAAATAAAACTGCCATCAAAGATTCCAGTTTCCTCCTCCCTCTCCCCTCTCAGAGCAGCTCATTAACAGAAACCGGGCACATATCTGAAGTAACCTGAGACATGTTTTCAAATGCACAAAGGGCAACTGGACATGTGTCCTAATGGGGTGAGGTTTTCAGTACTTGTGCTTCACAAGTACATAACAATAAGAGGTGCTGTGATCTCTCAAGCATAGTTTAGCTGAGAACCTGCAGAAAGATTTGCTCTCCTGCTAGCAGTACCTGGGGCCACCCAGCTGTGCTCCTGACTCAGTTCTGGAGTGAATTACACAAACCACCGAACTGGAGTCCATCTCCGGATGTTTCATTGTTTGTAGTCTACCAAATCCACTGACTAAAATTCAACAGTTACATTTTATACTCACAGAATTTAAAACATCAAAAAAGTAGTCGGATGGGGCAAAAGAAAAGGAGACACAGAAAGAGAGACAAAGAGGCAAAGAAAGACACACACAAATAGGCAGAGAGAGAGGGGAGAGATTAGCTAGTCAACATGTATGCAGAATTACAGCTTTGCACTTGATGGTCTAAATCATAATTTTTACCCATAAGGCTAAGGAGCTACAGCTCAGTCATTGAAAAGAGCAGGCATACCCAAGGCTGGCAGTGCAGGGGAGCACGTTCCCCAAAGTGCCTCAGGACTATCCCTTTCCGTAGCCCAAGAGAGCTCTTCCTCTGGCCTTGCTCTCTCTCAAGAGCCTTGGGACTTTGCAAATCTACATCCCTTAATTTTGTTTTGTTTTGGTTTTGGGTTTTTTTGTTTTGTTTGTTTGGGTTTTTTTTTGTAGCAGTGCTTTTTCAGAAGTCCTTGGGGATACTCTCTGACCACCTTCCCTTGCCTCTGCTGTCTCTCCAAGGCAGGACCACACTGCAGCTGATCTTTCCAAGCCCCACTTTTCCATCTGCTGCTCAGCCTCCTTCCTGTTGTAAATCTGTGGTATCTCCATAGATTAAAATTTCACAGTTTCAAACACAGTAAACTCCTTAGCTTTCCACCAGTGCCAGTTTCTGCTGAAACCAAGACCATCCCTCTGTTCCAACTTGAAGCTTTTTGCTGCCTCCACAAGGCAGGCCGGGATGTTTTCCCCTTATTTCCACCACTGCTACTCCTCTGGCTCCACCAGCCTTCAATAGCTGAGCTTCTGCTTCACGTGTAAGCATCTCCCACCCAGGCCAGCTTAGCCTGCACTCTGCTACCTGCTTTGCCTCTTAGTTTGACCAGTCTCTCTAGCATGCTGCTGTTTTGAGATTTGCTCCTGTTATCTAAAATAAAGTGAAGGGCAAAAGTGGTCTGAACAAACCAGCAATGTAACGCTACTGTTTTGGCTCTCTCAACTTGTATGTCCCTGCTGCCTTTAGCCCTTTCGGGAACAAAACAGTTTTCCCCTTCCCGTGAATCCTGTTTTATTTATTTAAGGCTATTTAAGACATGTTAATCTCAAGTGGTTCCAGCAGCTCATTTTCCGTTTAATAAATATCCTTGAATATGTTCATTAAGGGCTGCACTTGGAACTAAAGACAACAGAGACAATACTTAACAGCAACAAAATGTTGTTGTCATTATATATTATTAGCAGCACTTGCCATTTACACCAGAGGATGCTTTGACTGGTTTTCACTTTCCCCCAAACAACCCATTTTTCACAGATTTAAATGTTGTGAATATTTACATAAGCACATGTATATCTCATCAAAAGCCTGTAATTGTCAGATAATTTTTGTGACAGAAATTGCTTACCTGAAAGAAACCACTTGAGCTGACCTAAAGTAGCGTCCTAGAGCTGGAGATGAACTGTAGACATCTGTTAACTTGGAGAGAAAAAAGAAAAGAAAAATAAAAATATTTCTTCCATTCACTCTCTCTTGTCCCCATAAAAGAAAGTACAGTGAATCATTCCTGCAAGCTGTTTTAAGGGGCATAAACACAGGTGCTGAAGGTCAAATATCAGCAAATATCTGCCCTGGAAAAAGTACATGATCCCTTTAAGCTTGACAGACAAGTTAATCTGTGTTTTTGAGTGCTTACTATACTATATTAACACAATGGAGGCATTCAGGGTGAACTAAAAGTATATGCTGATGTTGCCATGTGCAATTTATTTTGTTTGGCTTGGGTTTTTACTAGTACCAAAAAGCCCTTCTACTCTTACCTGGTAGAGGGGAAGGGTCTCTCTTCCACAATAAG
>NW_010119151.1:8304-33766 GCF_000699245.1 Pterocles gutturalis | reverse complement strand
GCTGAGTTTCTTTCGGCCATAACTCAGAGCTGTGATGGCTCAATGGAAATGGCAGCTATAAACTCAGGCTGTCATTGTGTACTTACAGTAGGATGCAACACACAGGATTTTTAGACAGCACTGGGTTTAGATTACTATCACAGAACCCTCCTAACCTAAATTATTCAATTATTCTATGAAAAAGGTAAAGACTATGTCCCAACCAAATGTGGGAAAAAAAGTCAGGTGCTTTTCTTTAAAAAAAAAAAAAAATCCATGCAAAATGTGTGCTTAAAAGCAGACAATTATTTGTTCTAGATCAGGACTTAAAATTATACTAGAAAAAGTACAACTCAGAATTTTTTGTGGGCTTGCAAAAGACTGAGTTGCTACACAGAGAAACAGAAACTTCTTAAAAGGGAACACACTGAGTCTATATTACCAGCAGAAACAGCTTTGCCAAGAACCACATCAACACATACCCTCTTAGTAAGGTCTTCAGAGAAGTAGTGCGGGAGACCACACATTAACTCCAACGTTCCAGAAAAATTGCGATAACTTCCACTATTTAGTAGTGCATCAGGATCCCAATAGTCATCCTCATCTGTGTAAACATCTAATATTCAAAAGGAGATAGAAAATAGAGGAAGAAGTTTCAGTTAGGAGAAGTATTGAAAAAGCCCTCTTGGCTTTCTCCAGGGTGGCTTTCTCATAAATTTCCTACGTAATGACTGACTGGTAGTGACTGACTGGTAGTGACAGAAAGAAAATGCAAGTCACCCGAAGAAAAGTGACAACACAGGGACGTCAAACACCCTCCCCCACGAGCGAAAGTCAGCTGCTTTGGGAGCCTGACAGGCGCTGACACCACACAACGGGACATAAGTGATTCATTACACTTGTTGCAATGTCACAAGCATCATTTCCATCCTCATTCCCGACTCTATTCTCATAACATTTTCTCACTTAGCTACAAACCGGAATTGCTATCTGATCAGGATACAAGTTGCTTGCTGCCTGCTAAAATAAAAGCATTCACATCCACTACTCGACACACCACCTTCTGCAGTCAGCATCCCAGTCCCTTCAGCAGTTTACAGGACGAGTTTAAATTATGTTACTGCTCAATTTGTCTTGTACTAGATTGTATATATTGTACATTTTTATTAGAGGATGAATTAAGGGTGAGATACTTACTAGAATAAAGAATTAGGCTGATGAGAATGACCAGGAAGAATACTAGAAAAATTGTAGTTATAACCATCCATAGTTTACACTTCCAGAAAACTACATTCCTGCATGATTTCCAGTGATCTCTCTCCTAGTTACAAAAAGAAGGGACATGTTGATTAATGAAATAAGGTGGGAAAAAATATTTAAGCATGTCTCTACTGTAAAGTTTAGAAACAAACAAACAAAAACCCCAAAACGCACATAGATGGGAGAGTCTCATTGGTAAGCAATGCCCCACACCAGGGGTTCCCACCTTAAGTACTGCTGCATGTGGGAACACAGACCTGCAGAAGGCAAAGACATTCACGGGCAGGCTATTACTTGAAAGAGGCATACCATTCCCCATTTATCCAGAATGTCTAATTCCTGAATTGCCCACAAAGCTAAGATGGTACAAAGGTGCTTTTGTGGCTTCCAATTTTTATTTTTTTTAAACTACGTAGATTTGATTTGCATGTTCCACAAGCTGTCCTTTTAATGTTAAGGTGCCTATGGAGAAATTTCCAAATTCATTCACTTCTGTGACTTTTATGATATCAGTCTGCATAGCTCCTAGATGCCAGCACCCAAAGCAAGTGGACTGCTATTCATTAGCTACTATTGCATTCAAAAACACAGTAAAATAAACGAGACTCTTACAGATGAGTCCCTTTTTCTTCAGAAGATTGAAAAGTTGAAGGCTACTGAGTACATTTAACAGAAAGTGTATTACAAATCTCACCTGTTCTAGGAGACCACAAGGAAACTTTCTTCAAATAAATTGTGCATGTGTGCACATTCATACAGGAGAGAAAGGAGATAAAGGACAATACCTGCATTTCATTTAATTTTTAATAAGATTTAAGAGCATGGCACAAGCTAGTGTTTTATTAGTTACTCCAGTAGCATTAATATTAAAAAAAAAAAAAAAAGTGAGGTAAGTGATACAGCAAAAGAAGTTTAAAAAACTCCAGCTATTTTGTTCCACAGACAGGAGACAGAAGGAAGGGCATGAATTAATAAGAAAGTAGACCATGCGGCCTTTTTAATTCCTCCTCCTCTCCTCATCCACCGTAAACCTAGCTGTCAACTCCACGTCCTTTTTGACATCAGTACCAGGTGAGGAAATGCATGTGCTATATGTTGTCTGGGGCACACACATGCAGGTTGGCAGGAACTAGCTGCTGGCTGGAGGCTCTAGCCCAGGTTACCTTCCTTTACTTTTTGAGCTTTCTAAGAACCCAGCATAATAGAAAGCCTTTCACTTAACTTGACACCCACCAGCTGGCTTAAAGCATCTTGGGGGTGGCAGATGAACAGAAGGAGAAAACAGACACCCACAGAGAGATCCTACAGGAGTCATTTCTCCAGGAGCAGGGACAGAGGAAAGGAAACCGCTCTCTGCAGACACCCCTGCACGCAGAACTTTGATTTGATGGAGAATGAAGAGCAAAGGCTGAATATGCTTTCTCTCACAGCATGCTTTCAGGTGTAATCATGTTTACGTATACATTTTTTATTTGATTTTTAAAATGTACTGGAAGAATGAAGCTTCAACTAATACTTAACACTAGCATATAATTTTGTATCTGAAAAAAAGAAAAAAAGACAGTAACTACTGCCTCGAGTACAACTAGGAAATCAGACATAGTAATATCAGTTGAGACAGACAGTTATCAAGGCCGAGTTTCGATTGAGCCACATATTTAGACTGTCATAAAAGTGTCATTCTTAATCATGCATAGCAAACTGGCATGATCTCAAGCAAACCTTCTGCTCCCCATCTACTAGGCTGGGCCAACACCCTCAGGACATTGCCCTTGTACATCGCAAGACTCCTGGGAGGGAAACCCAGCAGAGAAAAATCTCTGTTCTGGCGGGCAGGGAGGTTATTCTGATTAACCTGCTACATGAGCAGAAAGCAGAGCATGGTAATTTTCCAGCATTCCCTATAGGATAGGAAGCCAATTGTCAGAATCAGCAGAAACAGAGCCAAAATGAAAACTCACTTTTGGGAAGGGGAAGGCTAAACAGAAACTTTAGGGTAAAGTTTCTCAAGATAGCCAAGCGGATCTAGCTCACCCCTGCCTCTCCTCTACCCTCTCCTGTTCCTCTTTGTACCTCCCTAGAATTTGTCTGATCCCACAACAAGCCATATCAGCTTACCACACCAGAGGAGAAGCAGCTGGCCCCCCATGTAGCAGAGTAAATGGGGGTTTTGCCTAGCTGATGGAATGACTCAGCCCACAGAGATGATCAGCGGGGCTCATATAAGGAAGCAGTCACTGTTGCTTGGCCAGGAGCAGGAAGGGAGGGGTGGCATGACTCATACAACCAAGTTCTCGGGAGGGCTCAGCCATCCCTACGGAAAAGTGGGAAACTTCTTAGCTCTGCCACAGATGTTCCCTCTGCTCTTCGGTAAGTAATGAAAAATCCTTGTACAATAGTCACCCGTGTGAATATATTGCTCCTCTGCCAGCATTAGTCATTTCCATAGTTTTAAGCTAAATACTGGGAGCTACCTCCCCCACGTGCTAGTCTTAACTGAGGCTTTGGGACACTCTGTTCGTACAAATTCATAATTGTTAGCAACTGCAAATTACTCAAATATAAAAAGATATATAATCCAGCATTACCTGTTGCAGAACATCCTATTCTTGTTTTGGCAATGCTGTTTTCTGATTAATTTGTTCTGAAGTAAAGCCTGTATTTAACATAGCTTTCAACTTTTCTCCTTTCTGGTTTTGAGTCCAATCCCACTAACAGCATATTAAAAGAGGAAGCAAAACTCAGAGTACCAATTACAACTTCATTTCCTAAGTTCACAAACAGCCAAGCACCAAAATATAAAGGAGCTTAAAATCCCACTCCAATATCAGAATATTTCACTGAGAAGAAGAAAAGGAAATAAGTTTAACAGGTTTTCAGCCTTTACTTTCAAGAAAATAATCCTTCCCTCTCCCTCAAGCGACAAATTAAACCACATTTACAAGATGTTCCTGCAAAGTGTAATTTCTCTAGTTATGTGGTATTTTTCCCAACAGCAAGCATCAAAATAGCAAGTGAAGTTCCTACCTTTCTTGTCTGAGCATTGAGAGGTTTGTCATGATCAGCCTCACTTTCCTCCACTTTATCTTCTTTTAACTCAATAATCTCATGCTCCTGACCAGAGTTTTGCCTTTTCATAGCTTCTGTCTCCGAATGGGGACCTCTGTCTCTGAAGCAAGCATGAAGACAACTCATTTCCTTCTGGTTTCAGCTGCAGTTATGGTCAGTGGCAGTTCTGGTGTGAGACTGGAGATGATAACAATGAGAGCTGTGATAACTTTCACAAGAGGGATCTCAAAACACTGATAAATAAGGGGAATTCCTTGAAAGGACAAATAATGTCATCTGCACTAGCTACAGAGAAACGGGAGGTGGAGGAAGTATCGATTTGCCCAGTCACCAGAACTAAAGCCCTCAGCTGTGCAATACTAGGTTTTCCAGTTTGTCCACCTTACTGTACCAGCCCTTGACAAGCACAAGGAGGTGACTAAACCTTCAGCAATGTTGTCATTTGCCGAGATGATTTCGAAAGAAACCAGATTGCTTTCCCTGCCACTGTCAACTGAAACTGCAGCTGTTTTCCACACAGATAAACAAACAGATGTGGTCCTGAAGAACACAAACTGAGTAAAGGATCACATAGCTTTTGGTTCAGTTAGGCTGTGAAGGGAACTTATAATATCGATTAACACTTCTAATTTTAGTCTCCCTGTATAGCCAATAAAGAAATAAAAGCTACTGACCTTTGTGCCATGACTTATCCTCTCTTTAGCTGTTATCCTCCCTGTTATCCTCTCTCTAGCCTAAAACCACATCTGGTGCTAAACAACCATTTATGTCTGTTCACATACTATCCAACCTAAACCTGAGAAGATGCTTCCATGTAAAAAACCAAAAGGACAAATCTGAAGACCAGAGGAAAGTTGCCTTCAGCTTCAGCCTGTGCTCTACAGGGCATGATTTATGAAGCAAATAATGTAAGAGTTGAGATCTGGTCTGCACTAGCTTCCCACATGAACTCTCCCTTGCTACTCAGAGTCACTTATAACAACCTACTGCGGCCAGGGGCCAACTCCTCCCCCCATTTCCCCAGTATCCTTTGTCCTACCTCCTCTCATTTGTCCTGTTCTGACTCCATCCTCGTGTTTCTCCTTCTTCCACACAGAGCTCTTCTCTCCCCTCTGGATCAAAAAGGTCAGGCAGGCAGTTGTTAACTGCACTCTTGCTCACTCTCTTGCCCCAGCACAGAGAGGACAGCGCATTAAGAGGGAAAAAAAGCCTTTTTCTCCAACTCCCTCCCTTGCTGGCTGAGCATCCACTCACAGTACTGCTCCTTCTTTTTCCTGCCAAATGCTGAGGATGCTTTTCCTCCCTCCAGATTTTCTCATTGTGCAACTCATTTGGCTACTGATGCCTGGAGCATTCCCAGGGGTTCAGATTCCTGATGTCATGTCACAGTCAGCCAGGCAAAGACACTCCATCAAGCTGAGCACATAGCTTGGTTTCATTCAGCGAATAAAAAGAAATACAAATTACATACCCCACTTTTTGGTTCTGGAGAATCCTTAAAACTCTGGAGGGCTGAGAAAGAAGCTGAGCAGTCATCAAGATGAAAGTATGTGTCTGGATCCACAAAATTTTAGCTGCGACATCTTCACCAGAAAAAGACTTTACCTGCTGGTTCTCAGTACTCCTGCTGGAGATGATCTTAATTTCATTTCCACTCACAGTAAAAGACCTTACCTTCCCACTGAATTGCCTGACACCAAACCAGTTTTTCTAAGTCAAATGAGTTAATGATTATGGATCTCACCCCACAAAAGCCAAAGTCCTTTTATTTACATCTGTGAACGAACTCCTGACAAAGTCTTGAGTTTCTTTCATCTGGGTGATCCAACTTCCACACTTGGTGCCGTTCTTGCGTGTGAAATAACCAACCCTTCTGACGCAGGCAACTGAGAAACTCTTAAAGAAAATGGGAAGTTGAGAACTGTTCTGAACTTTCTGGCCTAGGCTTTTATCTAAAACAGAACAGCAGGAAAACTGTTTTCTTCCGCAGTGAAGACATCTCTGGTTTCAATATAAAGAAAATAAACTTGTGCCTTTAAATGTGTTCCTTAGTAAAATAGGCAAGTTAGGCTCAGCTTTACAAAATGAGGAAACTCCGAGGTACAAATTACTTCCGATTGCACCTGGGGATTAGTTTCAGAGGCACAATCAAACAAACAGAACATAGCCACTTGCAATTTTAGCATGTCTTTATTAAAAAGAACTATGTGAACCACCAACTAGACTTTAAAGGTACTAAACCCCCTAAAATATAGGCTTTGAGCATAGCCTATACGCTAGCCTATATACTCATAATGTATTATGTAGTATGTTTAACACAAACATCATGACGGGGGGATATGCCCAACACTAGTGTAAGAAGGGAAGGAAAAGCAGCACCAGCATTAGACATGAGAATTTCACTACATGTTCAAATTGTAAAGAAAATATAAGAAAGCAACAAAGTTTCCTTTTGTTTAATTAACTAAAACTGAGTATTTCCTTTCCTCTCATTTAAACGTCATTCTGAACAACCTAAATGATGCTCTTCCAGTTCTTTAATGAAAATTTCTTGCATCCTAACATTTGTTAGCTATATATCTGGTGATTTCAGAAAACACAGGAGAGAGCCAAAAGTTGCAGCCCAGAAAGGAACAGTCATGCAGTGGCAGCATAACTAGAGAATGAATTAATCAAATAGTATTTGTATTTTCAAGAAACATGAAATAATTATTTATGATTAGAATCCTGTTACATCACTAAGGTAATATATATGAGTTGAGTATATATGGGATGTGGCCATGAATATCCAGATAAGTGTATGTGGAAACATATATAGATATATACATATCAAGGGAGATGGAAGGAGGGGAGAAGATTTGCAAAAGAAAGATTTGGCTGGATTTTTGCTACAGGTTCTAATCCATTTTACACTGTGTTTAAGGCAGTGCTGTTTCTGTTTCTGATGATAAGGAAGATGAATCCATAAGGAATCCGAACTTGCTCAGATTCTGAACAGTTATTGCTAGGTGAACAACAAATGACAGTTTCTTCATTGAGAAAGTGTATTCTTTTACAAATAAACAGTCAATGGCATTTTCATGTTACATCATCAGAGATGGACATGATCGACTACTGTAAGAAGCAGCTATCATAAGGGCAATTATCTGCATTTTCTCCTTGGCACATCAGTTTGTATTCTGACGTATCCAGCCATAAAGTGCTGTCACCTTAGTGTATACACCAGGACGATTGCGCCGAGCACATCCTTCACCCCAGCTCACAATGCCAGCAAGGTACCATCTGTTTCCCTTTCCTGTGCAGGCCAAGGGGCCTCCAGAATCTCCCTGAAATGAAGGGAGTTCAGCCATTAGTGCATGCATACACACACACAGACCACTGTAACAAAACTTAGGTTATTTAAGGACAGTAAATACCTGCCCCTCTCTTTCTTAAATTACAATTCCATATTAGAATCTTATTTCCGGATAGAATGTACCCAGCTAGATGTCAAATTTATTCAATTTATTTTAACTTATGGAAGTAGCACACTAATCAATATAAAGTGATGGCAAAATAAGGTGAAAAAACTACTCATTGCTAATGTCCCCTTACAGGATTCATAAAGCAAGTAATCACAGGCTGAATGGAGAGAGGAGAAGACAGGGATGGGAAGTGGGAATTCTGCTGCCATTTGACCGTAAATTGTTCACAGGTTGAAGGCAGAACTCTTATGCTATTAAACAGGAACATCAAGATAACACACACCCCCAACAAAACAAAACAAAAAACTCCAAGAAAATAAAAAGAAACAAACAAGGCATGATTAAGTATTAGCAGTTTCATAATCAAGACTGTGTCTACATTCATAGATGGAGAGTAAGGAATAAAGACTAAGGAACATGCAAATAAGAACCCATTTCTCAAAGGGAACCCGCAGGTCTGTACAGCAACTTAAAAAAGTAAAAATTCCCATTTAGTTCAGTTCACAGGATCAAAATGCACTTGGGCTCACAAACGCTTTGTGCCCTTCCTTGTTTCAACCTTGAATGCCTTCTGTGAACAGACTGGTTCACAGAACTCTGAGCAGTTCTGAATGCAGCTCATCTCTGCAGCCCTTCCTTATGCATACAAGGCTGTTAGCAGCCTCCAAGTTGGCCCTGGTGTTTGTTTGCTGCCCCTAGTTAGAACTAAAACATAGAAGAGGTCAGAAGAAAGCCATGTACCAAGAAAAGAGTAACAATAGAAAGCCTTCATCACCCAACTAAACACAATTATCTAGTGATAAGAAAAGAAGCCAGAACAGTTCCTCCTCTCTGGCAATTTTGATAATTCAAGAGGCTGATCTCAAAGGGACTCGAGAAAGGAGGCTGTATGCTCCGGCTGATTACACAGCCAGTTGTCAAAGACTAAAGGGGCTGTATGCTGGTGAAGAGAGGAAGGACCCTAAAAGGGGAACCAAGACCAAAGAACATCCTAGAGTGATAAGAAAACAGAGTCTGAAAGAGTAAATGTTTTATTTCTCACTGGAAGTATCACATCCTCTAAAGGTGAAAGGTGTTTGGAAGCTTCACATAACCTGTGCAGTACATGCACAGCTCACATGTCCATGAAGAAATGAAACAAATCAGGATGCCCACAAGTCTGGAACTATAATAAAAGGGTTTCAGGGTGCTGTGAGGATTTCCTGAACTGCCAGCATCATTCCTCTCTAGCACTGCAGAGGAAATATACTAGCAACAGAAAAGAAAGAAATAGCGAAGATGCTACCCAGACCAAGAATTTAAAGGCCCAGAGAGCCAGCATGCTAGGACTCAAACACAGCACATTATGCTGGAAATCTGAGCAGAATGGTATATAGTCGAATTGGTTAAAATGTCCATCTAAAAATTCAAGGGCTTTTCTTAAGCAATACATTTTTTTGGAGGAACATCAAGCCTCTAAAACAACATGTTTTGCAAAACAGTTTCAAGGTCTAAGGTTATACACAAACTGCACATAAAGTTAACAAAAATAATTAATTGAATTAGAACTTAGAGACTGCAGGAAGATCCTACAAATAGTCTGTTTTCTATAAAGAAGTTTGAGCCTTTAAGAGCTATGATCTTGCAAAAATTATCCTATTACATTAAAATGGTAACATTTTTATATTACACAAAAATTCTATCAAATTACCACAGTCTAAAATCAGTAGCATGTTTCTCTCCCTTTACACAGTAATGTAATGACCATGTTTGTAATTTTGAAAGTGGATATTCATCATAAATTTGAATACCTATTAAGTACACAGCCAGTGTAACTAAGAAGAAAGAAGGCAGAGTCAAAACAGTTGAATTACAGCCAAAAAGCAATTTCTGATCGTGCGCGCAAATGAACTAGGTCATATGACTTATGATACCATGATGTAACCAAAACTTGTAATTACACACATGAATGAACATATGAAACTAAAAGGCAGCACTGCAACTACATTTACCAAACCTAGCTTACCTTTGTCTTTTGTGTTTCTTTGTAACTTGAACAATACATTGCTCATCATATCGTTAAAGTATTTTACTAATAAACAGACCCAGATATCAAAAAAAGAAAAAAATCCATATGAACAGCAAAAAATCGCAGATAGCCCTAACTTTATTCCTTGCCCTTTATCCCTACATCTCTGCTCTTTTGTAGATGTAAGTTTTGAAGAGGAAAAAGAATTCTTCTAGACACATTTTACCCATTGTCTTTGCAAAGCAACATTTTTTGAGTGATTCAGAGTTTATCTATGCCAAATTTCCTTCCTTATTTTGGAGAGACTAATTGCCATGTTAAATTAACCACATACTCAAGACATCTCACTCTATTACTAAGAAAAATAAAACCCACAAACAACCAACAACTCTGAACAGTTTTCCAATGAAAGAAAATATTCTTTTGTAGTTTCTCTATCAGTTCCAGATTACCTGGCAAGCATCAATGCCTCCATTAAGATTCCCAGCACACAGCATACGTGATGTGATAAGATCATCATACAGCTTGTTGCAAACACTTTGGTTAATTATTCTCACTCGAGCTTCCCGCAGTGTTTTGGCAAGATGACCTAGAAAAAATACAAATGGTATTGCAGCTGTTATGGTAGTACAGACTTCTAACAGAGATACCACTTGTCAAAACAAAAGACAATTGCTCCAAACTCAAAATCTACCTGGCTGATGGCAGGAAAGTAATTCCCTTCCCTTCCATTGCTGCTTGCCCTCAGTTTTTGAAAACTGTTGTCTACACTACCCTCTAGACATAGAAGTCCATTTCTATTGCCTTAATCTTTATCCTTTTGAGCTTGTTTTGCCAGAAAGCAGTAAAAAAGCCATGCAAATTGAGTATAATACAAGATCACACACAATGTGGCTAATTTTGAGTGCCATTTCAAATTATGCCCAAAGCTTTTTGTTATTCACACTATAGTCATGCTGCAAACATTGTCCAAGTCCTAGTAAATGAAATTTCTCCAGTCTTTTCCATGCACTCACTTCTAGGGAAGGAACTGAGGAATGAAGCTGAGAGGGGGGAAAAAAAAATTAAAAATCAAGCCTGTAAATCACAAGTGATGTTAAGAACTTAATTCTGTACTATAGTATTAGCACAAGGTGTCACTGTGAATTAAATATCCTCAGTCATGTTTTGGCTAAATAGTGAGCATAACCTTTTCAATAGCTGGATGATCAGGGGAAATACTGGGATTTGGGTTTGTTTGCTCATTCAGCTCTGAGGGTGGGCTGGGAATGAAACAGGTTAAGACAGAAAAATATGGTTTTTCCACATACCATTATATTTACTTTTAAATATTACCCACATCGTTTTGTTAAAAAACAAGACATTTTAAGAAGGCGTCAATTGTAAAGCCATTTGCTCCTCATTAGGCTATTAAGTTATTATCTATATTTAAATCTTTTTTAAAAAGACATATTAAGAAAGCCAGAATTACCATAGCGCATGGCTTCTGATCAAACATGAGGGATTATGTCTCAGTCCAATTGTAAGGACCACTGCAATGCTGAGGAGCTGTCTAAGCCCAGGTTTCAAAGCTGGCACCTGTTTAATGCTCAGACAGGGCCAAGATCCCACGGGCTCCCCCACTGCTCCTCTCCAACTCTGTTTGCTTTTTTCCTGCCTCCTCACTGCAGCATGTTACTCCAAGCTGTGCAGGCAGAACTCTTCATGGAGCATACATCAAATTGCCTTTGGTTAGGACAGACAAAACAAGAAAACCTCCACAATATTTTTGCAATTATTGCTGTTCGTGGCCCCATATTGTCAAACACAGTCTTAGAGACACATTCTTTTTCTGCAGTAGCTGCTAGTTGCTCTTTTCTTTACCTGTAAAATTGTGTATGACCTATTCACCAGATAAAACAAGCCATGAGCATGAAAAGGGCACAATTTTGTAAATCTAGGATCATTTATTTTCCAATGGCCTGTGATACCCAAGTACTCACATTGGCACTTATAACCTGCCATGCAAGCAAACATTCAGAATTCACAGACTGTAGCTAAGGGGATATTTTCTAGCTTTTCATAGATCTGCTAAGTAAACTACAGGTATTTTTTCTTATGACTGTAAATGTTTCATTGTTGGAGTTTAAGATCTAGTCAAACTTGCAAGAAGTATATCCAGGAAATGAACATACTGTTTTCTTTTATGGCTCCCCAGCCAGTTACATAGCAGACAGTTCCATAAACAAATACTCTAGAGGTGCTGGGTAAACAAATGGGCTGTACCAGCTCACTGAAGAACACAGGCGTCTCCATTTCCAACAGGGCAATGTCATAGTCTGAGACAGATTGGTCATACTGTGGGTGGACAATAATCCTTTTGATTGATCTCATAGCTACACGACTGCTCTTTTCATTAATAGTATTTAAGCCCATATACGCTCTCCATCCTGAAGGAACGGAGTATCTGTAAAGAGAATGTTTTTAGAACGTCCCATTGGAAAGTAATGTAGTGTCAGTTCACTCCATTGTATCTATTTTTCAGTATTTGATGAGATTTATCAAAATCAAAGTGAATGGAATAGAATATCACCTAGGAAGATAGATGCACTATAGTCTTTGTCTCCTAAAACATTAAGAAATGGCTTTACTTACCATTTGGAAGATAATAATTTCTTGGAGCTATAAGACCAATTCCTTGCAATGCACCATGCTTTGGAAGCCAGAAAAGTGTATTATTAATTCTGTTTCTTCCTTCCCACATGTAGGAGGTATGTCTTTTGAATTTATGCTACCTAAACTGAACATCAATGTCTTTTACACTCCACTGAAAAATCAATAGTCCTTTCCTTGGAAGAAAAGGCCGTAGCTTCTACTCAGAAAATTCTTGCCTTCTAAAAATGTCATTTATCCTAAATCTAACAAAACTGTGTTATATCTTGCAGGATTCACTGGCAAATGAGGCAAAATAATTACTTCAGATACTTTTGAAGCCAGCAGAATACAATATTTGAGGGTTCATGTAGTGATATCATGTCACAGAGTTACATCCTGAATCAATCTATCTAGACAAGGAATAGCTTCTGCAGATTTTGAAAGCAACACTAAGGTTTTTAAACTGCAAATACTCCATGAGAGTATAACTTCTTCATACCTCACTGAATCAGAATCCAGGAAGCAATGGGCAGCAGATATGAGCCACCTATTGGAAATAACAGATGCACCACATACATGACCATGTGCTCCGATCTGTAAACTTGCTTGCCAAGGCCACTTTCCAGATCTTGCCTCTTCACCTCCAACAATTCTGGTTTTTTTAAGCTGGTGTCTTCCACAAGCTTATAGAAATAATTGAATAAAATAGTAACAAAAAACACAAGGGCATTTCACTTAGCTATGCTTAGTACATAAAAATTTATCCATAGATCTCAAAGCTGTTTGAAAAAAAAGTGTTTTTTTACTGTGCAATTGGTAAAAAGGTTAAGAGTACGTGCCCATTTTCACTCAATGAGCAGGTCAGGAATAAAACAATCATTGCCTGTCCTCCCTTACAGCTTTCTGAAGAGGTTAGTAACACAAAAAGACATTTTAAGCTGGGCTGTTTCCAAAACCTCACTTGAATAAAATTTCATATCTTTTCCCTCCTTACCTACACAGCTCCTTGACTGCATTTCATTCAGCTCAAACAAGCACTAAGACCTACCAGCTTAACCTGGAAGTGTACATTGTTTGAAATAAGTAATCATAAACAGAATAGATCAGTGTATTTAAAATTAAACAGTGCAAAATTCAATAAAGATATGTTCATACAGATGTTACCAGGAGATTAATATTTTAAATTTACATCTGATTTAATCAATTCCTAATTCAACCATGCTTGACCATAGCACAAATTCCTGATTCAGTTTCCCAAGTCATTAACTAATTTTTAAAGAAATGTTACCACACCACAGTTTATTTCATCAGATCCATCTGCACAGTCTCTTTTCCCATCACACTCAGGATTTGGTTTCAGCAAACATTTTCCATTGAGGCATTTGTATGCATAGGGGGAGCAACTTTTGTAGGCTGAAATAAGAGAGAGAAGATAGTGTCACATGTTTGGAGCCATGGTTTCAAATAATTAAAACAACTTGTACATTCAACCTACTCAGTGGTGAATGCTGTTCTAAGCTACACATTCCAGTACGTTTCAAGTCACAGTCTGTACTGGTGTGAAATGGTCCATCTATGGAGAAGGGAGAGGGGGAGTGTTCCACTCAGATTAATGATAACACTAATTTCAGTCTCCACTGCCCATGAGGAAAAACAGAATAGCCTCCAAGTGTCCTCGCTCCCATTTTGCTTTACTCTAAACCGAGCAAGCTAGACTTCTCAGATCTGTTTTAGCTTCACTAGAGCTACCGGCACTACAAATTATAAATCTTCACAGCAGATATCAACTGGAAGTCAACCTTTTTGGTTTTAAGTGAAATTTGAGAAAACTGTGGAAGAGCTTTATACCTCCCTCCAAGGAATTTTTGGCTATGAACTACTACAGTTTCTGTGTGGGAATCCAGACAGATCTCAGCAATACACTTCCATTACTGTCATTCTTACTATCGGTTGTTTACAGCGACGTCTTAACAGTGGTAGGGATTTTTCTCAACATACAAAGACATACTCCTGGCTACTTCAAGGATCTAAGACTCAAAGCAAGGCAAAAATTTCAAAGGCAAAATGCAGCAAGTTGCTAGGGAGACATTAGTAGTACCAGCAATGTCCATAACCATGGTAAAGAGTGAAGAGACCATGTATGTGGTAAAGTCCCAAACCTATTACATCTCTCTCCCTTACTTTATGTGGTACTGATCTGGCAGCAGTTGGGGAAAAAGTGCTCTACTAACAGGATCACCAGCAAGCTGTGGTTAGGTCATCCAACTAAAATCATTGTTGTCTTGGATTTTGCTTCATTAATTTCTTGTCTGGACTCTCCCAAGAACTGGTTATACTCTACATGTTTTGTTTTCACTATTATGAAACTTGTACTTTGTGCTATGAAAAAGTATATAGAAACACTACTTTTATCTATTAAAACAAGTATATTCCTGCTTCTGCTTTCCACCGTCTTTTGGAAAATAGATGAAAATATATACTTACAGCAGTTGTTTTCATCACTGTCCTCCTCACAGCTGTCAGCATCTTTACAAATCTTATACTGATGCTTACACCTCCTGTCACCACAGTTTAACTGTTGTGGATTACAACCTGAAGAAGAAAGGTCTGTAAATGCTTTATAATCCAGATAGCTGGCTAGCAGCCACGTGTTATACTGCCTACTGGAGGTCACCTTGATGTTACTGTGCCATCTCTACCAGACATGAGTCTAGCTTGGTTTTGATAGCCTTCAGTGACAGAGAGACTTGTTGCGTTATCTAACTTGTGCTGTGCTCTCTGACCTTGGATTACCTTGTGGTGACTCTTTCTGGCATCTCTTAATCATTCCCTATCTTCTCTGATTTGTAGTGCCCAATTTGGGTACAGTACTCTAGCTGAAGCCTTCCCACTGGTGACTGGGAAGATCTTTTCAAACTCCCGTCTTACATCTTGACACGACACTTTAAAACAAACCAACAAACAAACAAAAAAGCACCAAACAAACACAAAACACAAAGAAAATTGTATGACTTTGTGGCTCTCAAGTCACAAGACTCAAGGCTCTGACATTTTTCATCAGAAAAGCAGCTTAGGCAATCCACATGTGTATTTGATTACCTAAGTTCAGACCTTGTCTTTATTAGAATGGAATAACATTTTCTCCATATATATTCTCCTGCTTGTCATGATCATTTATAAATCGATCTCTCTTTTTATTGTGGCACTTTTTAAATTTCATAAGCATCTTCTCTAATCCATCATTTAGATCACTAACAAAAATTGTGAGATGTCCCATAACAGATACTGGCAGAATGGCAGTAAAAACATCCTTCCATTTTGGTACTGAGCCATTGGAAATCATCCTCTGGAAACAGTTTTCTATCTTTTTCTCACTGTATTTCCCTTATGTACTGATAAGTTTATCACACAAGACAGTGTCAAAGTACAACTCCTCTACTTATCCTCTCACAGCGGAGAACTAAAACAAATAAAAACTCATGCTGGTTTTTAATATTTTTAAATTATTTACAAATAGTTTAGTCTGACCACTTGTTGCTTAATTCTTTTTTTTTGGAAGCTTAACTTGTAAAGACTGGTGTAAAAATTCCCTTCTTAATTTTTTCTGTTCTCTCACTCTTTAAAGGCATGCATTATACAACCTCTTCTCCAGACTTTTAGATCTTCACCCTCATCCTTCATGGGATCTTACAGACAGCCACCAATATTTTAGAGATAATTTCAGACAGTCTCTAAACTTCCTACAGCAAACTGTTTACAGGAGAACACAAACAAGAGATAATTGCCCTATTACAATCTAATTCATCACTATCATCTGAGCAGCCTTTCCAGCCTTCAGACTGATTGCTTGAAGGAATGCACATTCTAACTACACATCTAAGGCCAAGCTAGAAAAATAAGAAATTAATGACACTAGAAATGCTTTCATAGTCTAAATGCATTAACACAGGACTGTACCATGAAGAAATATTAAAATGGCTATTAAAAAACAAGGCTAGTGTCATTTATAAACTAAATTGAATGTTAAAAAAGGAAATTCTATCCTACTTCGCATAATTTGCCAAAGATATTTGTCAAGCAGCCTGAACTAAATGAATCAATATTAACCTAAATGGACTCAGAAAATTAAATTCACACTCACTACCTCAACTCTAAAGGTTGAAAGCGATTCAGCACAGATACATAATTACTACTGATAGTGAACACCTCTTCTATTTGTTAAGGTAATATATTTTACACAGGAGCATCTAAGGTGAAAGACATGAAAAAAAAAAGTCAAAGCTAAGCATTCTTCTTTGCATTACAACTACAAATTTCCTGACACTAAAATGTTGTAGAAATTAATCTCTTTGCTACTACACTCCAGCTTCATGTCTGATGAGAATATATGCTTTACCAAACACTTTTCAAATCTAGCAATTTCATTATGAAACAGCCTTTCACTAAGAATTTCTTTCACTTTCACCTAAACTACAATTAGTATTGATACTAAGGTGTTCCTCTTCAATAGATGAAGAATGTTTGTTCTCTTCCACTTTTTCAGATGTGGCAGCAAAAAAGTCAAGCCCCAGACATTGGCTTTCACAGATAGATAGATACCTGTGAAGAATAAGCAGCAAAAAGATCCCTGTTTCTGCACAGGTCAAGTCAAGTTAAACATTTTCCCCTCTAGCACTGCAGGCAAATTAACAGCTAAATGAGACTGAAGGACCAAACACATATGTCCCATGTTTATTTAATAAATTCCGATCTGGAATAATTTAGTCCTTTTCACTGCATTGCAGTGGGAAGAAAGCACTTCTTCCTTGGTGGAAAGAAAGCACATGTTACACAGCCAGGACTAGCTCAAAGCAAGAGTGTCTCTGTGTTCTCTTCACCATTTCCTGCCATTACTCAGCTGATGGCTGGCATTTGCTTTCCATGTCAACTCTGAGAGCAGAGCCTGTGATTTTAATAACCGTGCTTTGGTAGACTCCCCCAAAATAGGAAGAAGCTAATCTGATGTGAGTGTCTTCAGTACTGAAGATGTGGGAGAAAATGAATCTTTTTTCCCCCTCCCTCTTACTTTTGCTACAGGTAAGGCTGTGGTGGAAGACCGGTGCTCTCAATACATTCTGCTCTCTCAGCCTTTTACTTATGCCTTTACTGTACTGACTTGATACTGACACATCACAGCTAATCAACTCCTCCTGATGAGTCTTAATACAGATCCTTAAGTTTATGACTAAGGACGGACTGACTACACGACTTTGAGCCATCTGCTTGCTGGCTCAGCAGTAGAAAAGAAAGTAAAAGACTTGTACTTGCAACAGAGAATGAGGATTTTCTCTGTGGAAAAAGGTATTCTTTCACTTTGGCTTGTCTTTGAATAGTTTTTGAGGAAGTAACCATAGGACACAGTACAGTTTGTAACTTTTTCCAGTAGAAATAAAAACGTTGGTGGAAAAAGAAATCCCTGAAAATGTCTGAGTCCTATAGAACGACCAACGACAAATTCTTCCACTTATTTCTAATAAAAGGCATGAAGCAAGAATCTATACAAGAGATCTTAATACATAAATACTTCTAAGTCAGCAACAAACAGAACTACACTCAGTCAAGCAAGCTGAGGATCTCAAGAGGTTTCACAAACTGAACTGTTCTCTTGAAATCACGGAAAACCTCAGCTAACTAGCTGTTAATTGGGAAAAAAAGCTGGTTGGCTTAGAGACAAAACAAAACAAAAAAAATAAGATGTTTCTGGAAGCCACTAAAAAGAAGGTATTTACAAAAAATATACTACAGGTGGGTCTTTTCTAAGAAATATCACAAGTAAATATCCTAAAAATCCTTGTTCCACCTTCTGGAAGCTGCCCCTCAAAAAAAATCTAACACTGTTCCAGAAGTGCATAGACTGTGAAGTCAGGAAAGGTCCGTAAGAGACCCAGTCATATTTCTGCAACACCTGCTAGCAAAGGGTCCTCACTGACTCTCAGAGAAAACTTAAATAGTTTATCTAAACCTGGAAGATGATCGAAAGCACATTGAGTTGGGATTTTAAAGAAAAGACCGCCTATTTATGGTTAACTCCTGTTGGCAAAAGAGTCATGCCTAGAGCCTCTCTGCCATACTATTTTTGTGTTGCAGCTTGGCTATTTGAAAATGCTAGAAAAATAACAAATAATTAGATCTACAGAAATTGGGAAATTTAGCTTTTAGTTTGCATTTTACCGAAGTGGTGTTAAAAGTTAGAAAATAAGTACTAGGTTCTAAAAGCATATTTTATCTAATTTTGTACATCTATTTGTTCAATTAAGAACATGATATCTTTTTAAACATTTCTCTCTTGCAATTAGTTTAACAAAAAAAGCAGAATGATTTGTATGTGGTTGTAAAACATGGGTTTCTCAAAGGTTTCTCCTTAAAAATTAAAGTGCATGCTTATTTACTTACGATCTGTGTGACTGAAGGCTTTGTATTCAAGATAAAACCCTCTGTGGGTAACCAGTTCATCAGAATGGAAGTTGATTGCAACAGAATAGCCGTATTCTCTGCTTCTGTTGTTTTCTGAAAGAGTTTTACAGTATCTAGCAAGGAAAAAATGAGAATAATTAATTTCTAATGAAACTGACTATTACCATCCAGCTAACTCTCCTTTTACTGAAGGGTACCAGTGCCAAAATGCTTTCAAACAATACAATAAAGATCAGTTATTTTTTTAATATTAAAACAGCCCAACAGAAGTATTAAGAAAGCTTATTTATAAATGCCTTCCACTCCACAACTTTTCTGGGACTAGCAGACTTTGAAACAAAATACAGCAAGATGATCAATGTCAGAATCTACCTTATAAATACAAACCACTTCTAAAAATGCTTGATTTCAGATTTCCCGTTTGGGTTTGCAAACCCAAAAAACTACAAATACAGCAATGGAGTCATACAGCCAAATCCAACAGCTGTTGCTGGTTTCAGTATGCTCATTCTGAGACAAATAACTCTGAGTACTGTTTCGTTGGGGTTTTTGTTGTTTTTGGTTTTTTTTTAAAACACACATTGCAATTTGTCTTATTTACAGAAAACTACTGTAGTCACTGAAGAGTAAGTGGTATAGAAAATGAAACTTGAGATGACACAAGCTCTTCACCCATGTCAAGACCATTGCCAGGAATTTACAGTTTGACTGCAGCTTCATAAAATCCTGCAGTTTTCTATGTCATTGCTCTCTTAAGGGGAACAACAAAGTACGTAAACATCAAACAGTAGAAAATCAGGATTTTAAGTTAACATGATGACAAATGCTTGGTATTAGGGCAGGATTAAGCACATTATTCTGACAAAATGCAGGTGAGATGTTTTTTCTTAAGTACAATATGTTGCGTAGAACATCAAAGTGCAAATTAATATGTCAGAAAATAGCATATTTACTGACCTAATCCCATCAATCTCTAACCAGTCTTTGTCACATTTACTGGACCCTGGAGACTTCTCTTGAATTTGTATTACGAGGATTTTTAACAAGAGCTTGTAGCCAGGCAACGGTGCCTAAAAATCAAAGGATAAATATTCTGACGCATACATCCACAAAATGAAAAGGCCTGTGCTTCTAAGATGGTAAATCTTGTTTTACTTATTATCAGATTGAAAATACTGCATTTTTTTATGGTGCAAATAAGTACCTTTGAAGAACCAAAATATTTTGCAATTTTAAACATGTACAGAATTCTTTTTAGACCCAACTTTGGTCAGACTGTGCCAGATAAAGGAGTATAAGCCTTCCTGCAGCCAGCACAAAGCACTACTACTGTTCCTGTAGGACAAATAAGAGATTTAAGACATCTCTGGCAGCTACCCACAGAACTTCATTAGCTATGACCTCTCTAGTTTAGAAAGCTTTTGTCTTCCCTATCCTGCATATACATGAGAGTTTTGTGCTACAAGCTGCTAATAATTTTAATTGAACTGTGAAAGGTAGAGACTGTTACCAACTCATAGACATGAGGAGCATCCTTCTCCAAGGAAAGCCAAAACAGTAGTAAAATGCTTAATGGAGCAACAGATAAACACACCAGAAGGTTGGTGAAAATCATGAGCAGATTCTAAGTCCTGCCAAAGGGCTCACTGGAAATCCACAGCTGAATTTCTGAGCAAGAGAAGGTCATGTTTCCACAGAGTTCAGGGAAATACAGTGTGGTATCTATCATACGAGGCATGATTTCCATGACCATTTTTTCTTTCTGACACAAAAGCAAAGCCCTAACTATTAGTGATTTTTTCTGGCTGCTAGGATTTGTCATCTTACCCATCACCCTGTTTCTGTCATGAATAACACTCAACTTTTTGAAAGCTGGCACTTGTACATAGAACAAAAAAGAAATGGGTGCCTGAGAAGAAGTCAGGTGCAGTGGTCTTAATATGTTTTCCCTTCATTTCACACACATCGAAAGCCATTTCTCCCAATTTTATGTCTGTATCACATAAAGCAAAGTCATCACTACTCAGAAGAGTTCCCAGCACTTACTCTGATGATCCAGCTGCAGTCAATGTTTGGTGGGTAGAAACTTGGGTAATAAGGGGAACTCAGTGTCCCATTCCAGGAAATGTAATGACCACCACACACTGGGAGAGAAATACATCAGCAAGGAACACAGTTATCTCAGCTGGGCTAAAGTACAGAACCTACTTCACTTGCTAGGACCCTGGAAGAATGGGCTGTGATAGTATTAAACTCAAGTTTTGCCTGTCTTAACAGAAAATCATGTAACTTCCACTTCCCTATCGCTCTGAATTTTTCTTAGTTTTGAATCAGATTACAATTAAGGATAAGGACAAAATACCTCTGTCTGAAGTTTTTTTAAAAACATTCTTTCATAGCAAGGGGAAGAAGCAGTTAAATGTGGGCACAACAGACCTCCCCCTTCCAATTTACTGCTGACGTTTCTGTAGTCATTTTCAAAAATTAAAAATCAATTAGCCCAATGAAGTGAAACCTCTGACTAATTTCATGTAAACCAGGAAGTTTGTATGTCAGTTCTCAGTCTGAATACTCATACCACATTTGATCAATATCTTTGAGGTTTTATTTTCTATCAAGAACTCTCCTAGATATCCAGCCCTTAGTGGTTTTGGTTTCCCTTAAGTAACATAGTAAGTACAAACATGAATGTAGCAGAAATTAATACCATCTTGAAAACAGAAAAATTTTGTGGCAAAATAATTTAGAGTACCCATCTTCAGAAGAATGAAGCAATTCTAATTTGTAATGTGCCTGGGATAAGTATTTGCCTAAGCAGAATCCAGAGCTGAAATGTGGAAGCTTTGCAGAAGTTCATTCACATGTTATGTCCTATGATTTGTTCCATAAGTTAAAAAATAGTCACTGGTTTGTCGAAATTGTTTCACTTAGACCTTACCAAACAACTGTGGCTGAACTTTCAATTGTGAAGCCTCTATATCTCCTGTAAAATACTAGATTTTATTTTTACTCAAAATATTTCACTAATCAGCCAGAAAACCTGCAAAAATCATAGTACTCCACAGTTTTGGAACATACTTCTTGGGTCTTGAATACACTTATCTTATGCAGCTGACTACACTGAACAGTGCTTTCAGGAAAGGATCAAAGACATATTGGAAGTAAATGTTTGCTCTTGTTTTCTATTTTCATTAAACACAAATTCCTTGAGCTGTGGATAAATTGCCAAAACTGTTAAAAGTACTGCTCTGCCACAGGGACCATCTAGCTCTGGCAAGACATATAGTGCCTCTAGTGCTATCTGCCTGGCTGCTCTGTTACCATTGCTCAGCATTACCCTTGTAGCAAAAGTAATGTCTGGGAAAGATAGTTTGTGTAGTAATCAGCAAGACAAAAAGTCTCCCAGATCAAAGGATTTTATTCTCTGTTCAGTTCTCAGACATTTCTTTAAGTGGATAAGAATGTCAATTCCCTGACTTATATGCCAAAATTCCCTACCCCCAGATATGTTCAGGCAGTATCAACTTTTTCTGAGGTAACAAGATGAGTGTGTCTACATCAGATGTTTTTTTCTACTAATTACTTACTGATTTTAGGAACAGCTTGAAAGTGAGCTTTTAATATGTTGCTTTCTTCTCTTCGGTCCAGTGAGAAGGTAAGCAACATTACATTACTTGATGAAGTTAAACGTACAACAGGAGGAGTCCAGGCCCCAGGTCCACACCATCTGAAATATTATAACAATTGTATTAAAAAAACCTCCCACATTCCAGTTATCTTTCCTGAGAAACTGGACAGAAGTAATACTAATATGGTAGTAATACTGATATGGTCATCTGTGTTTCAGAAGTATTCCCCTGGCTACCACTTCCCTTTTGTTCTTCCACTCGATTAACACTATGTGAGACGCTAGAGTTTCCCAGCATTGAGGCTGAGTGAACCTCACAGATATTCTTGCCCGACAGGTACCCTGGAGTTTTCAGACCTGTAGAAGCATCAAAAAGACAGTGCCAACTTATGTTATTTCAGTAGCAGTAGTGGGTAGTATTGAAAAGGCAACAAGAGCCAGTGCAGCAGTGTTGTGCAACATCTATGGAACAAGTAACAAGCCCAAGGCATTTCCAATCTGTTAACATTCAGCTTGGTTTCATGTCACAAAAGCTGTCACACAAGATGTGGAGCCCCATGCACAGCAACTATTTCTTCTCATTGTTCTTCTTTTGTTTAGATAATGATGAGTTAATTTATATCCTGAAGCTTGAATGCTTGCTATCACTTGTAATTTGAGATGCTATTTCCCATGTCTGTAAATTCACTCTGACATTTCTTCTATTTTGAAATCCACGGTATATTTTGGATTTCTATTCAGTAATTTACAAATGTGCATGTGAAAAATTTCTAACAGCTTTCTCTTTTCTATGCACAGCAAATCAAAACAATTAAGATCAGACCTCATGGTAAGACAGTATTTCCATCACACCCCCACATCTGCACCCGGTTCTTTGACTTGTCACTGAGATGCAGAGTGGCAGCACTAAAAAACCATTTTTGAACCTTAAACTGAAAGTAGTCCTCTTCTGCTTTTAGCAGGCTATTCCCTGCTCCCATTTCATGTGAGACACTAGACAATGGATTTTGCAGACATTATTAAATTCTTTTAATCATAATACCTATCAAATAATTTATAAAAACAAACAATTTGAGTTCCCTTCCCACTGCCACATGGAAATCTTTCAGCATCTTGATCTTCTACCCAGCTGATAGCCCGGCTGTACCTTTTGTCACAGTCTAATCAGAAAAGCAAGACAAGCACATATGAGAAGAGCTGTCCACATAAGACACCTACTTTTACAGTACCTCTCACAATCAATCTCAGCTCACTCCCTCTTTAGTATTTGTCACTGAACAGCTGTATCAATACAGTTTACAGAAACTGACAAGAATCTTTTTAGTCGCCATGTGTGATCCTAGAACTGGATGTCAGGGAATAATGGCTACAATATAGTAATTCCTGTCTCTCATGGATATTAGAGATACTATTATTAGTTCTACTGCACTTGTCCTAAGTATGTGACTAGCTGCTTTTAGCTAGTGGAGGTATGGAGGTACCATAAGGCTTTTAACATCATTTCAGTCACCCAATTCTGTTCCAGTTCTTTGACAGACAGACATCAATGTCCATTCTTGAACTCTGTCTTACAGCATCAATGTTCTCTGAACATGTTACATCACACACCTGTGTTGGTTTTGCCAGGTGCTTTCATGCACATGACCAACTACACTTCTGGTTCCTAAAAAGCTGAACCATTGCTAATAATGCACAACAGAGCAAAAGTTCCAGAAATAACCCACAGTCAACAGTAGAGCAGATGCAGCCCAGCATCAGGAATAGGATTCTCTATGCTATGCTACAATCTGAGACTAATTCCTTACAAAAAAACTGTGCTCACTCCATGCCTGGCTTTCTGACAGCTCTTGAACCTTGTTGCATAAGGAGGGAGACATAAGTCTGTTAATAGAGCCGAAGAGGACTACCTACTGATTTGAAGTAAGTTAAAGCACTACTAAGTAAGTGTGTTTCAGACACTGCTAGCTGAACCTGCATGCTCAGCTAGACTCTTCCTAAAAGTTCTTAAAAAAAAAAAATCCCCCTTTGAAACCATCCATCCTCAGATTCTAAAACCTGTTTATTTCTTTTGTTAATGAAGACAGGTTCATGGTGATACCATGTCCATACATGAAATCTGACTCTGAGAAGTGGGAGCAGTGTGGCCACTGAATGTTACAAGACCATCTGATCTCACATGCAAATGGACTACACAGTGACTCTGGGGATGGAGGTTCCACAGATACAACACCTCTGTCATGAACAGGGATTTGCCTGTGACCGGACTGCTATAAAACATGTGTTTTCTAAAAGTAATAGAATACAAGACTCTAAAAAAAATAAAGTCTCTATCTCTTTGAGTTGTGACAGTAACTGCATGAAATTGAAACCAGTAAAAATTGGTCATAATGTAGAATAAAACCGACAGGATTTTATAATTCATTTGGGGGGGGGGGAATAATATAGACTTTTTTTATATCCTTATACAAGATTTTTCATTAAGTTGCATTTAGAGTCCTAGATTTTGTAAGCCTGTTTGTTATCGTTTTGATATCTCAACACTTTCAGAGAGTTTCTGTACAGCTCAATAAAACACCTTTGTTCTGTACTATCATACCTTGCAATGATCTTGTTCTGCAGAGGAAGAAGGAAATCATATGCTGATAAGTGGTGTGATGCACAGCTCTCTGGAGTGACACCATGCAAAGTGATAACTACCAGTCTCACCACATAGTTAGAAGGAACTCGCAGCCTCCATTGATAAAAAGACTTTTTGGGATTCATCAGAGTTAGAGTCCTGTTGTTACCTGGCTTGGCATACAGGTCAAACGATACTGCTATACAAAAGAAGCTAGATCAGTGGCTGAAAAACTGTTAAGTTGAAAGATAAATTAAGTTATTGAGTAAAATTTCAGAATAGGAGGCAACAATCGTCTAGCCACAGTTCTTGACTACTCTAATCTCCTCTTCCCTTGCTTTTGGAACTCT
>NW_010119151.1:0-8273 GCF_000699245.1 Pterocles gutturalis | reverse complement strand
TTCCCTACCAGGCTGCATCACCTTCTCCCCCTGCTCTGGCCAGGGAAGCACAGCACCTCACCACCATTGGCTCACCTTACACTCAGAAAGCAGGAGGGGACTTAGCTTCAGCTGCTATCATCTCTGCTTGAAACCTACTGCTTCCTTTGCCATTTTCTCTTCACCACTCTCCATGCACTGAGGGCACTAAGAGTATGAAGCCAATCTTGAGGTGTACTTATAATGGAAAAACCAGGCAAAGGGAATTAAAGCTCTATGCTATTTGATCACTATGTATAACCAAAATTATCTAGTCACAAGGTAAATTACATAAAATTTTATATAGTAGCTTCCAAAAGATGCCAAGAAAAGGAGCCACAGCTCATTGCAATTCAGTGGGAATTCCAACCATTCTAGTCAGACATCAGAGTAAAAGCTGTAAGGCATTTTCACCTCAGCCTTTATTTGAAGCACAGGCCAGGGAGATCCCTAGTCTGGTTTAGTTCATAGGCCCTACAGATATAAGAATAACTGGGAAACTGCCATTTTTATGTTGCAGGATTTTTTTTTCCCAAAGTGCTATTAATTGGGATTGAAGAATAATTACCTGATTTTAGCATTGCATCATATTCTGTGGAATCTGAAACTGAAATTTAATAGCTATTAGCTACACAAGCCAAAGACACAACCTGGAGAAAGAAAAATAGACAGAATAGGTATTAAATGACAGGTACATTGTTACCAAAAAGCTCCATTGTAATGAGATCAGAGTCTTCCTCTGCAGAAGAACTGAACATGTGAGCTGCTTGTTTACTACTGATTTCTTTTTGTTCCACTGGGGTTAATTTTTTAAGAGAAGCGATCATATCTTTTGGTGCCCAGAATGTATTCCAGTAGTAAGCTCGAAGTCCAGACTCTCCTTCACTGTGAAGGGAAAAAAATGCATCATAAATACATTCTAATTAGTACTTTGGACATGCTTTCCACTGGTCTACACTTTTGGTTCACACAGTTTCATAGCCAGTTGAACTGCAGTGCAAAAAAGTTGCAGCTGAACACAAAATTAACAAAAAGTTCTCTTATTTAACAATTGTTTTTTTTATACAGTAAGAATACTTCAAAAACATGCTGCTTAAACAGTAACACACTGAGGCTGAAAACTACACCTCATAGAAAATTCTTGCAATAATTTTTACGGATTTGGATGTTTCCATCTCTGCTGCATAATTATACACTTGTAAGACCAAATTACAGTTCTAGATACATTTTCCTTAATATTTTTGAGTCTCACACCATATGATAATGTAATTTTATGCCTATATGTTGATACATTTCACACAATTCTTGTTAAAATAAATAATCTATATGTATGTATATATACAAACTATTACTTAAGTGATTAAAAGAGACAGTCCATCACAGTCTTCCTTTCAAAATGGCTTATGGACTGACCATTCAGAAGTTTTCAAAGCCTATCAGGACAGTATTAACCATCTGCTCAATCTATTTACAATTCTCACCAGGAGCTTAAGTAGAGTGCCCTGTCCAAAATTATACCTTTAAACTTTGTTTTGAGAAGCTAAAAAGGAACTTCATTAGAACAGACAAAAACAAAATAAGATTCTGCAAGTGGCAGAGAAAAAGCCCTGATGAACTGGGAGCTGAACTGGGATTTCAAAAATCAAAAGTAGATTAATAGACTGCAAAGCAATCTGTAAACCAAGGCATGATTAACTAATCAGACTTAATTTCTCTCACCAATTCTGCAGGGCAAGACAGAAATTACACTATTAGCTTCGGTCTTAGCTGACATACTTAAGTGTATTTCCGTATTTTTCATTCCCTGTTATAGAGGTCTGCATATTCTTCCAGATAACTAATTTAAAATACACAAAAAAAGATAAGACAAACACAATTGAATATCTCAAATTTATAGCACATGCTGGAACAGAACCTACCTGAAAGCAACCACTATAGACTTCAAATAGTACTTTCCCAAGGAGGAAGATTCATATGATTCTGCAAACTGACAGTTAAACAATGGCAAAAGAAAATGTAAAAAGTGTTACATTTTAGTGTCAACATCATTGCTTATGCTATAAAGTTTTTGTCTTTTCCTCTTCCTCACCCCCTCCCATACTACAAGCACTATCCATCATTTTTACAAAATATATCAAATAAGAATCATAAATGTGCATTCATTGCCACCAAAAAAAATAACAAAACTTTTAAGTCACTTCAGATTTCAAGACTATTGAGATCACTCTTGATAATTAGCTGTGAAAGAGAAGCTTTTATTAATACTTTTATATTTTTGTTTCAGTCTTTAAATGTCCAGCATATAATCTGGACATGAGCAACTTGTATTGGCTGTGCACAAAGCAGCTTTGAGACACTAGATTAGCTCTTTGGGATACAGAGTCTAACAGAGAACTGCTTTGTGTTTAAGACTGTTGTTCACATGTACCCAGGAAACAGTATTGATCTCACAAATAAGAACTCACATAAGAAGTGCAAGAAAGCAAGCATTGTTGTGGGGCATAAGGGAAAATAAACCAAAAACAGAAAGTTAAGCATTGAATTTGAGCTATAATGAAAAAAAAAATCACAAAGAAAAAATGTAGCAAGGAACAGTTTGAGTAAAGTAAAACAAAACCAAAAACACATTCCAGATTCCTTTAAGAAGAGCAATTTGTCCATAACCTTGAAACCCCCAGGTTTTATTACCTGGGAGAAGTTGGCCTTACTGTGAGACATGCAGCTGCAGCTGTCTAGCTACATTCCAAAAGCTGTATACCACTAAGGCACTTGCTAGATTTAGCTTTAGACTTACTATTTTGAAGTAAAAAAAAAAAAAACAAAAAAACCAAAACAAACCATCTGTGACTAACTGGAGTCTTCTCCTCATTCCCAATCTGATTCTGTAATAAATATTTTAAAATTATTGCTATACCTACGTGGGAACTTACATAATTTTGGATTGCTTCTGCTTGCAGGAGGAATGTCTGTGACTTTGGATCACTGAGGTCATTTGTATAAGTCAAATTAGGAATTTCTACACTTCCACCAATATAAATAAAGGAGAAAGCTGGAGGTGAGAAAAAGGGAAAAAAAAATTAGCAGACCTGATAACATCAGAGAAAAGCTTCCAGAACAAGAGGCTTGCAGAAGCATGTATTTGTCCTAGGCATTGGTAGGCACTAGTTCTTAAGAGAAACACACAATAATAACCAGAGTGCTCAGTCAGTCCTATTGACAGAATAGTGCCCAGAAGGAAATGAGAGGAAGGAAGTACAGGTTCAGACAGGTTTTTCTACTAGCAAGCTTTAATTGTTAAATTTCCATCTTTGCAGCAGTCTCATCCTAGAGAGATATAATTTTAATGGCTATAAATTGAGATGTGGGAAGAAGTGTACGTAAGTCAGGTACCTGTTCTGTTTTGAAAAAAAGTGAATAGAAGACAGTTAATTCTTCTGGGTCTTGGGAAAGATGATAGTTATAATAATGACAGTATTCACAAGCAGAGACAAAAAATTCAGAGGTGAAATACATACCTTCATTATTCTTGTGCAACTATCAACCAGTACTTGTTATGTCTTTTTTTACCTTAGCAAACACAATAAGGACAAGGGAAAGTCTTTATACACACATTACGTGCTTAGCTGCTTGGTGCAGAGCTCTTCATACTAATCACTCACACAGTGCAAAATACCCATCCCATCCAGACCCTCCTGGGGAGTAACACTTACAGAACAAATAGTGCAGGACTAGCACAATTACTGTAACTATTAAAGAAACTATAGGTAATATTCCTAGAAGCCATCTTCTCCAGAAACACAACCTCATCCATTTGAAGAAACAGTACTTCTGACACAAGCCTTCTTGGTAGGACAGGCAGTAGTGAATATATGGAGTTTCCTAGATAAAAATATGGGAAAATATCAATTAGTAAGACAACAAAAGAAGAGCTACTGTACCGTATTTTAGTGTATTTGTCCTTTTAGTTTTTAAAGAGGTTTAAATTGAGATATCTTTCATGTTATCAGATATGTCACACATGAAACCGACATATTTCTCGTCTGCTTTTTTTGGCATGCGTTTCAAGCTACATAAGTGGGGGGGAAAGTTGCTATCACTTTGGTTAGGAGCAACTTGCATATGAAGAGCAGAGGCCAATGCACACCAGAGCAAGCAGAGAGATGATTTACTATGTTCCTGCTGTAAAGCTTAGCTGGCGTCTCTTACCTGCCCTGCAGTCTGCTCAGAGTTGCATGGAGCTGGTATGCTGTACACAGAAACCCGGCTGGAGGGGAAAGCCCGTATCATGATGTCTTGATAAATGTTTTCTGCCAAGCCTAATAACAAAGTTCTAAATGAACCTCACTTCCTAAACATAACCCAGAATAACATTTTGCTTTCTCCCCCATGCACCCTGCCTCTCATTTCACCTTTGCCATACTGTTTGAAGCTGGAGCAAGCTGATCTGCAATCAAAGAAGGTGGGGAGGAAAAGTTACCATCACTGTAACTCTTTGTTTCCCTAACTGGCTAAGTAGGACATGGATCCCATAATTTGAAAACGGATCAGCTACCCCCTTCTTTCAGAAATACAAGAATAAGAAGCAATTCATGACACAAAGCAAAGAACATGCAAGCAATTTACAGGTAAAAAGTCCCAGAGCAAGGTAAATGAGGCAACATCTAACGAACACCTGATGGAATTCACAAAAATAATTTTGAGAGAGAAAAAATGCAAAATTCCACAGACCACTTGAACTTTCCAGCTTCAAGCCGGTAACACAGAATAAATATAACTACAAAGCAATTCACATTCACATTTTGTGTTTGGAATTAAAGAGAGTCTTAAATCAGCAAGCCAACAAGTTCAAAGTATTCTACATGTAAAGTTATAAAATCAAGGACGTGTGTGGGGAAATAACATATTTTATACATGGTGAGAGAGAGACAGATCACATGTGCACAAAGAACAAAACCTAGAAAAACAAAACAGGCCCAAGAAACCTCAGCTCCAGAAAACAGAAAGGGAACAAACAAACCCCAACACCAATCATATGGAGACTACAAAAATTATTAATTGGAATTATAGAATGGCCTGGGTTGAAAAGGACCTTAAAGATCATCTAGTTTCAGCCCCCCTGCTGTGGGCAGGGTTGCCACCCACTAGAGCAGGCTGCCCAGGGCCCCATCCAGCCTGGTCTTGAACACCTCCAGGGATGGGGCATCCACAACTTCTCTGGCTAACCTGTACCAGTGCCTCACCACCCTCTGAAAATTTCCACCTACTATCCAACCTAAATCTCCCCTCTCTTAGTTTAAAACCATTCCCCCTTGTCCTGTCACTATCAACACCTGTAAATAGTCACTCCCCCTCTTGTTGGCAATCCTCACAGCTCAGGAATGCAAACTACAACTGTAGACAGATGACTTTGTTCAACTCCTCTTTCTTTCCAAAATCCTATCTCTGCTACACGCACAACCTGCTAATCGACTGATACTTTGTCCCCTCTTCCATGGAAGAGAAACCCATAGAAAAAGCCTGTAGAAAATAAAAACTCTTTTGCATCATCTCTAAAAATTGTATCAGGAATTTTTTTTAAACTATATACAGTCAGAGAACATAATTCCATAGCAGTCTAAAATACCTCTCAGAAGGCAGAAGCATGGGTTTTATTTGGGCAAGGACAAGATCATTACAGTAACACACACCACCATATTTACTCATGTTGTGAAGGTTGCCTGCCGATAAAGAATTCAAATTCTCAAAGGGATGAACCATGAATAATCTTGAATATGGGGAAATTTAGGCAGGAAATAAGAGAGTTAGTAGCTCCAAAGCATGCAGTTAATTAAAACAGGAGTTGGAGAAGGAATAAGACTAATGCTTTCTTCCATGCTTAACTGCATGGATCTCCAAAAATGAGAGCTCTATGGATTTGAGAGGATTGATTTCACTTTCTGCAATCCCTCCTCTCCCTCAATCAGCTGTTCTTGCTGGAGGAGGTAAGGAAAGTACTGTTTGCAAGAGCACTAACAGATGATTGCTACTTCACAATCCCAACTGTATTGGGCCATACACATCTCAGAGGAAATGACTGAGCAAGAGTTAAGCTCTATCTCTAGCTGGTCAACAGTTTCTTCAGATGATTGCACATGCACTGAACTGGCACCTGGAAAATGAACACAAAGTGCCAGAAGTTTATTACCGAGTCTCCAGACATCTGCACAGCACAGCCATGACAAGATCAGTCCCTCCTTCACCAAGAGTTGATGAAAGGGTATTTGTTACTCCCGTATGTGTACTCCAGAATCAAATATTGAGTCAGCAGGGAGACATGCAAAGAAATTCCACCACTGAACAGTTTTACCAAATATTGTTTTAATGAAGATATCCAGGATATGTTTTAATCCAGCAAAACAGTTTTCAAGTTACAAGACTGAAGGTGCATATTTGTGAATCCATGGTGCAAAATTTGACACTTTTGTGTAGACACCGGGGAAATTTGGTCTTCCACATCCATAACCCCAGCTAACAATGCCAGTCAAAAACCATTTTCCATCTCCGTTGCTTTGACATGACAATGGTCCACCAGAATCACCCTAAAAAGAATATATTGAGTTGTATGTGTTTGCAATATAGATTATTAACATTGTGAAAAAATTCCACAGAATATGTTTTGTCAGAGTAATTCCAACAATGACTATATTTCCCCATTCACACTGTTTGAACCATCAGATAGTCAACAGGAACTTTTTCTTGAAGAAGATGGGGATTGCACAGTTGTACCAAAATTTGCACTTTCACAAGAGAGAGGGCTAGCTCTCACTCTTTAAAGACAATAATAATGATATTACATTTCATGGACTAGGTTTAAAATTCACACTTAACTTCCTAGCCTCAAATTTACAGCTAATTCTAAAATCTACTTAATATGCAAGTTCATTTATAGGTTACACACCTAAGGACTTAAAAAAAAAATAGTAAACTTTTTTAAACAATTGAAAATTAAAATCAAACTACGGTATTTAATAATGATAACTTATTTCAAATTGGAAATAAACGGAAACAGATTGGATCCCTCAATTGATTTGGGGTTTTTTTACAACGAAGGAAAAAACCTAAGTGTTGTCCTCTGTTAGATACAAGCCAGAAGGTAATGTTTAGGGGCATACAATGTCTTTTTAATTAGGTCAGTTAAAATGAAATCTGTTTATAGACTTCAAAGTTTTATGCAGCATGGCATAATTTCATAATACAGGACAATGTAAACAGTACTCTTCCTTTATATGATATTCTTGTGGAAATATATTGGCAAGCATTCAGGCAAAAAAATAAAAAAGCCACCATTTTGGGAAAATCTCTTAGACTCAGCTTAAACTTTCTTTTAAGTCTATGCTGTAGATACGACCTCTGAAACAGACAGCTAGCAACATATTAAACTTTACCAAATCATTGGATGCAATAAAGGATTTCCAAAAGCTAAAGGTGAGTTGCTTAAATGTAAACGTTTTGCAAGAGAAGCACCTTCTTTCTAGGCATATATTTTGTAAGAGATAGCAAAATATTTGCTTTAACTTTATAGGATCTTAGGATATGCAGGTTGGCAGGGACATCAGGAGATGACCTAAGTAAGGCCACCTGCTGTTCAAAGCAGGACTACCGTAAATTGCCTCACAAAATTGTTAAAAATTTAATTTAGAAGATTAATTTTTCCGTTCTTGACAATTACGATTTTGCATCTAGAGTGTCAAATTGTCAATGTTTTTGTTTAATTCCTAGGACAAAAGAAAAGTGGAACACGAGCATTTTTCACAAAACAGAAATCCCACATTTTGATCAGCTCTGATAACTGCCAGACACAGTTACAAATCATTTGCCCTTTTAGAAATGCAGACAAAAGACCTGTAATTTATGCCTTTCTTTGGCTATATCTTGAGTGGCTAGACAGATAACCAGAGAAGCAAATTCTCCAGTTAGTGAAAATGAGACTTAATATCAATGGTCTCACTAATCTCCAAAAAGCAGCTGGTATATTATACTCCCTCAGAAAGCCCTCAAATGTTCCTTGCCCTGAGAGTCATTGTGGTCTCTCTGACTTTTATGTAGACCAGTGAAAGCCAGAACATCTTGAAGATTCCAGATCTCTACCATAAAAAAAAAAAGTAGTTCTACTACTATTTTAACAGTAAATTTACTACTCTTTTAGTAGTAAATATATGTGGTTTATATAGGTTATATATATTATATTCTAGTATATATTATATAATGTATATAAA
>NW_010119150.1:0-401 GCF_000699245.1 Pterocles gutturalis | reverse complement strand
GGGACTGGGAGGGACTGGGGGGGACTGGGAGGGTTCTTGGGTCATACTGGAAGGATACTGGGAAGCAGTGGGAGGAAACTGGAAGGGTACTGGGATGTACTGGGAGGATACTGCAAGGATATTGGGGTGTACTGGGAGGATACTGGGAAGCACTGGGAGGCACCAGGAGGATACTGGGAGACACTGGGAGGGTCCTTGGGCCATACTGGGAGGCACTGGGTCATACTGGGAGGCACTGGGGGGGTCCCTGGGCCATACTGGGAGGCACTGGTCTGTACTGGGAGGCTCTGGCGGGCTCCCAGCGGGTCCCAGTCTGACCCAGTCCCTCCCAGTAAGCGCATCATCAACCTGGGCCCGGCGCAGGGCGGAGCCCCCAGCCCTGACCCCGCCCCCGGGGGCGT
>NW_010119149.1:0-4411 GCF_000699245.1 Pterocles gutturalis | reverse complement strand
GAAAGCGGTCTGAGGGACTCGTTACACCGAATGCAGCAGCACTGAGGAGTCTCGCCGTGCCTGCGCCTCTAATTAACGTGAACTCCGGTACATGTGTGGTTAAAAGGTCAGGGACGTGCGCGGGCACCTCGCAGCCCCCAGGGATCCGCTCTCGTTGCTTCCTAGAACATAACGTGGGAGAGCGAAGTCGAAAAAGAGAAACCTCGCGTGTGGTTCCGCCCGGTTTCGTACCGGGGACCTTTCGCGTGTTACGCGAACGTGATAACCACTACACTACGGAAACGCCGCTTGGAGGTATTTTCCCGGCGGCGCTGGTAATGGTGTCCATGCCGCGTGCACTTCCACTCCCCCTGCTCCTACTGCCACTTTCCTCCCTCAGTCCAGCACCACACCGGCGCCCAAAGCTCCGGGCTCACCCCAGACCCGCATTCCAGCAGAGCCACGGCAGGGCCGTCCCCACTGCAGAGCCAGCGCTGCCCCCCCGCTGAAGGTGCTCCAGCGTATCACCTGCTGCCCCTTCTCCACGCACACCAGGAATTACAGCATTGGGATGAATCAGAAACTTTAAGATCTTGCTCTTCCCTGGAATATACTAACCGTTTTTAAACATTTATATAAATAAGAAGCCATGCCCCCATTAATATTTCACACCAAGGTGCCATTCTGAAATGCTGTTGCTTACAGTGACAAATCCATCTCCTGCTGCGGTTACAGAGAGAAGGCAGAAGGATAACTATGATGGGACTGAAGCACAGACAAGGAAAAAGATACCAAGAAAAGGATCTGAAAAGCCCAGGGAAATGAGAGGAGCAGAGCACGACGAGGGTCTTTGCCTGCTGGCACCAGAGCAAATGCAGGTGGGATGAGCAGGAGAAATGAGGCAGGGCTGCCAAGGAGAGGTGTAAGCACTGCGGTTCCTGCAGGAACAAAGCAGGGCACAGTCACTGTGTGTTTACCAGAAATCAGAATGAGACAGCCCAGCCAAAAGGGAGAATGGGAGTTGTTTGGCACTGCCAGCCTCGCAGGGCAGGACCATGCTGGAACAGCCAGCGAGAGCACGCAGGCTAGCCGGGAGCTGAGCACAGAGCGCGTTCCATCAGGCGGTGTCTCCTCTGCAGGCCTCCGGCTACAGCTGGAACTTGGAAAATGAGGAAGTGACTAATCCTCCTGGATTTTCTAGTACTGAAATCCCTGATCTTGGAAGGAGCTATAGAAGGGAACTCAGCTTTGCCATCCTTCACAAAGGGAAACACAAGCCAAACCCCAACCAGTGGGAGGAGTAAGAAAAGCCAAGAGAAATTAAATAGGAAAGGCTCCAGAAGAAAGCAGTGACAGGGAAGGGAAAGGGGAAACAGAAGAAAGTTGGAAGCAAGCAACAACCATATTCTGTTGAGTTTGGCAGGGACAGCTGCAAGATCTCTTAACACTACTGCTGTCATCACGCAGAGGTTTCTAATAGCAGCAAGGGTGTGTGTATAAGAGGTTCCACAAAACAGCATTTGGGGAAAAACGAGCATCCTTACTAGCTCTTTTCATGCTTGCAACATCTCTCACGTGGATAAGCACTTGTGGGAATGCACTTGTGTTCTTAGTGGCACACTGTCGTGACTCAGCTCATAAAACCACCCTGGGTGGGATGAGTGGGATTCGCGGAGGTTCTGTATATTCCCTTGGGGCAAATTAAGGTGAGATGACACCAAAGAATTGAATACTGGCTTACAACTTTAATGCATATAATTGTTTGGGGGGAAAGGGAAATGTAGGGTATAAAATGTGGAATGTAACAGAATTACGAAAGAAAACAAATTACTTGGTAAAGACAATTCATGACAACACTACCAACCGCCAGCACCACCAAATCTTACAGCAATGTGATAACGACAGCATAATTTCCAACAATACTAAGAAACCTGCAACCACTCACAAAACTTGCAATCACTTAACCTGAAACTGTTCACAACACTTGCGATCACTTTTCAGTACTAAAATAAACAGCCTACATAAAACCTGCTAAACAAGCCCCAAAAGGAGCTGGCATAAAACTTATAAGGTGTTGCCATATGTGCCAGAGAGAGAGAGATCAAGAGATACTTGAAGAGAAAAAGAAAGGAAAAGGAGAGAAGAGAGAGAAAAGTTTCCACCACTCTTTGGATCCCTGGAGATGAGTGTCAGCATTTTGGAGGGGGGAGGGGGGTTGCTCAATCAGTCTGTCAGCATCTCAGGAGTCCTCAGGCGATAGGTGCAAGCCCCTTCTCTTTGTTTATTCACCTGTTATAGACAGAGGCAGGGCCTTACTCAGCAAGGGTTTGCTACTTTGTTGTAAGAGCAAGACTGAGTCTGTTTTTAGTGAGGGGAGTAAGGCCTTTGGTGTATTCTTCAATTCTTATCTGCAAGGAGTAGAGCCTAGAGTCTACAACTGGAATGCTTTGAGATGTTACAAGGCTTCGCCTTACTGGAGCCTCAACAGTCAATTTGCAGTTTCTGCAAAACTGCATGAATAGTCCTTTACACATACCACGATCACAAGATCTGTTGTGCACATCTGTAGCACCCAGCGTGAAAAGGTTGACATTGCAGCTGCATCTCTGCCCAGTCACGTATTGCCCCAATATTAATAACACACAGTTTGTTCCTGCAAGGTCTTCAGCAGTCCCCAAGGACTAAATTTTAATAATTGTAAACAAACTAATGAAGTACAAAATACAAATTGAATAATGAATATTTATTATTATTGATACAATAATATTTTCAGTCATAGCTTGACAATCACAGTTAAAGAAGAAGGTCCTGTTTAGGTAACACACTATAACCTTCTCTGAGGAGCTGAACAGCTCTCACAGCTGCTGAAGTTGCCTGGCCTGTGAAAGGGCCAAATATCTTCCCAGTGTTTTTTTCAAATCAACACACATAATTTAAATGTACATGAAGTGCTTTTTCCTAACATCCTTTACCCAGGGTGTCCCCAAACAGACTACCTGGACCAAGGGGAGATGCGGGTGTTGCTGTGGACACTGAGGTGAAAGAGGACTTGCCCAGTGCCACTGTCTTTTGTCTGATTCCAGTAGGTACCCAAAAGAGCACGGGATTGTCATGTCCTGGGGAAACAGGAAGGCTGTGTGGGTGAACGTCTATGACAACGACCTGAAGATGAAAATTAGTGAGCAGTGATTCTGACTGAGGCACTGCTTAACCCACTGGTTAACTGAGGAAAAATGTCAGAGCTCTTCCCTGAGCACGCTGATGTAGCAGGTTCGTGTGTCTGTCCAGGCAGTGCTCACACTCTGTGCTTCACATCTCAGCACAGGCTGCATGATGGAGTCTGGTTATGGTGTCACCCACAGCGTACCAACCTTTGAAGGCTACTGCTTGCCCCGTGGTATTCTCTGGCTTCATCTGGACAGCTGTGACCTTATACAGAACCCAACATGGATTCTGAACGAAAGCAGCACTTCACAAGTCACCAAAGCTGAGGAGATGCTTGTATAAGGCACAAAAGAAAAATGAGGCTATGTGTGCCCGAGCCTCAAGAAAGAGATGACTAAGAAACCTTATGAGGTGGAAAACAATTACCACCTTCCTGGTGGCCATGAAATGATGGTTCAGAATCAAAGGTTTCATTGTCCTGAAACCCTCTTTCACACTCCTAACGTTGGCATAAAGTCACCAGGGACTGACCAGCTCTGCTTCAATTCTGTCATGAACAAATCATCACGATCATGTTGGCATAAAGACTTACTTCTACTGCAGTCCTTTCTGGCAGTTTCAGGCTCTTCCCTGGAATTGAGCTGAATGTTTAAACAAGGAGACAGCCTGCATGGTCCCAGGTGGTGTAAAGGTGAAGTCAGTGCTCCTCCTGACAGAAAGTTTTCGGTTTGGACAGAAGGCTCCTCACTTCCCTGAGTGCCTTCCAGCTGATGCAGGTTATCATGACAGAGTAAAGGAAAGCTGAGCCTAACATGGTGCACAGAAAATGTTTCTAAAATACAGGTGATTTTATAACAGATTTTACTTAATCCTTCATGGAAAAGAACCTGAGATTACAGCTACCTGGAAGCTAGTGTCTAGGGGGAGGTCTGTGTCCATAGCGTGCCTTTTGAAAGTCCAATAAAAATCAGAACGTCTGACACAGTTACTTCCTTCTTAGTCCTCTTTCTGAGTAGGGGTAAAATACGTTTTTAGAAAGGTTCTTTGCCAGAACAGCGTCGTACAGCATACGTACAACTAAAGTTAGAAAGACCGAGAACTCCACGCTTTTGCTTCATGCCCGTTGTACCCGGGAAGGTGCACAGCCTGGCAGCGCCCGTGCTTTTCCGTGGGGACCTCAGGGTCCAAGAGCAAACACTGGGAAGCGGTTCTGAGGAATGCGACGCCGCAGAGGGGAGATAGCCGCGTCCGAGGCGAGCGCTGCGGC
>NW_010119148.1:2421-20913 GCF_000699245.1 Pterocles gutturalis | reverse complement strand
TGTCAGTTGCCCTTCCATTATCCACCAGCGGTGTGGCCCTGTCGTGGAAGGCCACCAAATTCGTCAGGCACGATTTTGCCTTGGTAAAGCAGTGTTGGTTGTCACCAATCACCTGCTTATTTTCCGTGTGCCTTAGCATAGATTCCAGGAGGATTTGCTCCGTGATCTTGCCAGGCACAGAGGTGAGACTGACCAGCTGTAGTTTCCTGGGTCTTCCTTATTTCCTTTTTTAAAAGTGGGGGCTATGTTTCCTCTTTTCCAGTCTGTGGGAACTTCACCAGAGTGCCACGACTTCTCAAATATGAGGGTAGTGGTTTGGCAGCTTCATCTGCCAGTTCCCTCAGGACCCGCGGATGTATCTCATCAGGTCCCATGGACTTGTGCACCTTCAGATTCTTTTGATGGTCATATTTATATTTAAACCCTTGTGTAGCGCCTGTGCGTGCATGCATATGAATGTATTTGTCAAGGCCTTGTTTTTTTTTTTCTTGAAAATTCTAGGTTGTAATCTAATTTGATGCTTCTCTTGAATGTAGTTTCTTTTAACATAACTTTGGAGTGCTGTTAGTTCTGCAGGATTGTTTTGCTGCTATCAGAATGGGGTTCCACTGCTGGCCGTATTCCTGCTACCTCCTATGCGTGGTCTCAGTGGAGCTTGCATGACCACACAGTGAGCTGGTTGAACTTGCTTATTCATCAGAACCTTAACTCAACATGAGAGTAAAGTTTTCTGCCAAGGTAGTGAGTTGAATTGGCTTATTTTTGTAGGTACGATGACAAGAGATGGGACAGATTGTATGGCTGGGGGAAGGGGGTGGGGGACAGAAAGGAGTGTCCCTTTTGATGACAGCAAAGTATTAACTATTAGGTCACCTTGGCAGCCTTGTCTAACCACACCTATAACAACATAGTGAAAGACTAAAGGCACTCACATGTTTGTCCTGGACGGCTGGCAGACATCCTTCCTTGAGTAGCAGTTTTATTCCTTAGATGGAAGCCTGCAGTCAGATTTGCAGATTCAGGTCTGTGTAGATGAGTCGCCTCATAAGGTGGAGACAGTAGGTTGAAACTTTCTGTGCTTAGAACTAAGGTTGGTGGTGACAGTGGCTGGAAACACTACTGAAACAGTTTTTCACTATTACATTCCTACTGATAGTTACTTGAAAAAATATCTAAGGCAGCACACTAGGTTTTTTTCTTGGTTTTTTTGTGTTTTTTTTTTTTTTGCAAGTGAAAGTATATAGTTATGACTTGAAAACAGCAAGGCTTTCGCTTCCTTCAGTTAACAGCACATCTTTTTTTTCCTATATGCTCTTACCTTCTCTCTCTATCCTCTACCGAAAGAGAAGCAAACAGCTTGTCTCGGGTACCTATGAAGCCTGTGCTTGGATTGCAGATTGTGTCAAATATAAGGAAAGGAGGGGGATGAGAGATTGGGTGTACTTGCTCAAGAAATACTGGCAGTACTTGAAGATCTTTGTTGGCTGCACCGTTGCTTTTTAAGATAATGGAATAGGTAAACAAGGTTCAGACAAGCCCTGGTACGTGCGGAGCTGTACTTAGCAGCTGGTTACTTGTAGCTGGAGTTTTCTCGGAAGAAGAGCTATTCAGGTATACCGATTGACTTATTGAGTGGAGAAACTTTTGCTCAGGTTTTGTATTTAAGGATTGTCCTAAATACAGACATGATGTCTAGTCAGATACTGCTGTCTGTGAATATGAGGTGAGAAAAATATGTTTCATATTTTGTGTATGCTTGTGACTTGTTTTAAGGTGAAATGAACAGCATTTTGAAGTCTGGTAGGCTTTAGGGACAGTGATGTTAATTCTTTTTATGACAGTGCAGATAATTCTTGGGAGTGATTTTTATTGAGGAATTGGTTTGGGTGCTTAAAGGCACTTCAGATTTTCAGCTTTTTCCTTTGCAAGTTGGATATCCAGCCTAGTGGATAAACCTAGTTTAAGTTAGCATTCAGAGTAATTGTATGCACAGGAGGCGGGTGCCTCATCTGCTGAAACTTGTGCTTAAAGGGAAGAATTGGGAAGCCTCCTTTTCTTTAAGCTCATGTTCTTCAGCTTGTGCTGGTAGTGTTCTAGTGTTTCTTGTAACTATACTCAGCTTGGAAAAAATCAGTTGAAAGAAGGTGATTTCTGAAATTAAACAAGGAGTTCCAAAAATTATGCTCAATCAGTTCTGCTGTTTGCCATCACTGAGGTAAACAGTTTCTCTCTTCCAAATTGGCATTTGGAAATGTGGGAATCCAACTGAAAGTGCAAAGCTGTCTTAGTTTAGAGGCAAGCACGAAAGTTAGTAAGTAGTAGCATTTGTTTCATGTGAGCAGCTACAGAGCAGAGGGTTTGTCAATGCAGGGTAATACTGTTTCTTAGCAGTTTCTTGATGCTGCCTATGTAAAACTTCCAGTTGATTTGACTGAGGTCTCTTCACTGCATGGGCACAGGTCTGAGCTCTTCCCTCACACTGTGCTGATTTCTACTTCCACCCAAACAGTTTTAAAAAGCGCTTAAGAATACCAGGAAAATGTATTTTAGGTGTGTAAAATTCACGTTTTTATAACTTATATAATGTTGAGTGCTGTGATGAGTGGAACGCAGATCTGCAGTTGTGATATGACAGTGTGGTGTTTGAGCCTGTCTTTTCCTAAAAGACTGTATTATAAAGACATTTTAAACAGCCATGTACATTACAGGACAAAGTGAAAAGTGTGTCTGCATACAGAGGTACTTTAAACAGCTCTAGAATTTAGTGCCCTTTTTAGAAGATAATGTGTTTTGCTATCCAAGAACAAGAAATGCTTTGAGTTGCTTTCCGTCTGCTTCTTATGTAGAAAAGTATGGTTTAGTCAATGCTTTCTAGTCCATCCTTTCAAAAAGCATGTATGCTGAAGGCAATCAGAACAACATTTGAAAACTGCTATAATTGCTTCCATAACTTGGATTAAGAGCTTTTAAGTTCCCTGTGGGTTCTGGAAACTTTCCAAACACTTGCTCAACCTCTGAAGGAAGAATATGCTGAGGAAAAAAAAGGTACTCTTGAGCAGTAAACATGTGGAAGTACCAAAGTGATGGTCCTGGAGATACCGTTATTTGGAGAGGACACTAGTCTCCAGTATGAATGGGTTCTTGGCTGTCAGGTTGTTTGCTTTCAAGGATTGGAAGCACCTTTTAAATGGTAGCCAGGGGCTAAAATTGGGTCCAGCTCTTTTAAGTGAGTTGACTTGGATTTGAACGTAATGACAGGCTAATAATTAGCTTTATGAAAGCAGCTTCTAGCTTGCTAGCTCGTGGCCCTCTGTGCAGTCCTGGAGTCAGACTGGTTGCTGCAGGTATGTTCTGTTATCTCTGGCTCTTGTGTTTCAGGAGTGGCAGACCAGGTGAAGGGACACACACCTGTGTGTGTGTCTAAGGCTGAGCTGTTACGAGGGTGGGTTGTAAGCCAGCCCCCCTTTCCTTTTTCCTCTGTAGTCCTCTGCAGTTTGGGAACTGATTTTCCACACCTCAGCCTTTAGGTGGGGTGAACTTAAATTCTGGGTGAGCTTAAAAGCCTAAAATGAGTAATTAATGTCCCCCACACCACAGGCTATTTGTGATTGCTTGATGAATTTTCAGTCAAGTGGGTAGATGTTCAGTAACTCTTCTAGGAAAATGATCATGCTGCTTGCACACCTGTGTGCAGAAGTGTGGGAATGTGAGTTGTGATGGGTTCTTTCCGGGCTGCTGGATAAACATGGCATAGACCAGCATTTGATTGTGCATATATCTGGACAGTGGTGATTTGTACAGAAATTCAGCTTTGCTTTTAATCCCGGGGAGGCTGTATAGCTGCAAGGAAGGCTGAAGTAACACCAATGTCTTTGTCACTCACCTCTTGAGACAGGTTAGAATAGGTGGTCAGGTATGAGGAGAGATGCTCCTCTCATTTGAAGGAATTGAAGGGGGCAAACTAGAGTTTACTACTGTAATTCTGAGACATGGACAAAAAAGAAGCAGGACAGGAGAAGAGCAGCTAGGAGCAGAACAGATCTGAAGAGACAATTGGAGTAAACAGAGAAAGGATATGGGAATAAAAATTTGGAAGAAGTACAATGAAACTAGGTAAAATAAGGTTTTAGCACATGGAAGTAACTGGTTTGAAACATTGTACAAGTATGTTTGAAAAATTAATTTAAATTTGGTAATTCCACCAGATTTGTGAAAGTGAGTGCAGTTTTATAGGAATTTGAACTTGTGCTTGCCCTCTGAGTAAACCAAAATGTGCTGAGCTCTAGCTGTCCATGTTTTGCATTAAAACAAGAACTGCCTGTTGTACCTAATTTTGTGATTGTAAGTGTTCACAGACAGTGCTGCCCAGAGTTACTGCATTCTCCTAGCTTGAGATGGGAGAAAGAAGTTTTTGACTTTAGGGTTATGCTTCTTTATATTCCCCAGGGTTCCAGCTTAACTGTAAGATGAGAAATGTGTCTTGCTTTTAGAGAGAGCTGAGTTTGTTGTGCAACCAAGTGACTCCAGACTCTATAAAAAAAGAATATTACCTCTTTAAGGTGGTAGTAATAAACATATGGCTTGCAGCCTTTTTAACTGTGAGGGATTTTATCACCTTTTTTTCCTTAGCTGTGTTAGTTAATTGACAGAAATTCAGCATTTGTGTTACTTCTTGGACGACACAGCTGTTCTGTTGTCTCTGCCTAATACAATGATAAGTACTATTTAGTGTTTTCCTTTCTACTTTTGTTGTTTTGATTTCTGTTTGGAAAACCCCCCAAATTGCTAGTTCAAATAATTCCCTGAACAATATGGTAAACTTTAGTAAAATAAGGACTTGATAGTTAGACTGCCACACAACTAAAACAACCACGGAAATCCTTCCTTCCCAGTTCCTCCATTTGAATATGTGAAGATAAATATAGTGCAGAAACAGATTATCTTATTGCTTTCTGTTTGCTGGAAGAAGACTGTTAGTGCCTCATGTCATAAAACAAGTTACTGTTCCATTTGGAGTTGTAATATTTTGATAGTTCATCTCAATTTATGAGAAAAAGTACTTGATTTACGTGTTGGAGGTAATCAGAAAAGTTATGCTGTTAAACTGTTGAAGGATCTGTGGTCAGGCATAAGAAACACAAGACAAAATAAAACCAGCAGAAGTCATGCAAGCGTATGATGTAGGTGGCCTCTGAGAAAGGGTTCAGTGACTTCAATATTGTGATATTGTAAACATTATTTTCAGGAAACTGTATGTTTTAAGAACAAATGTGCAGCAGGTGTAGTAAAGCATTAACAAGACAGCATTTAGTGTTAGTATATGGAAAATTCTGTGCTAATGTAATAATGAGTTATATACTTAAAATTACTAGGATATACTGCAAAAAACATGGTCTTAACATTGTCCTCAACACTAACCCACTGACACATTGAGGTTTTAATTTCCTGTGAATCTGAAGAACTGCATAACTGGTAGAGCAAACAAAAATGCGTAACTTTTTCATTGTGCTTGTATTGTGATGGTACGGATTTAAATTGTATGCATTTAATGACTATAAACTGGACTTTGAACAGTGTATTATTTTCATTGTCTTCTGCAACATGATGATTCCATCTACATCCTTGTGAAGGAGTTGGGAAGGCTGTGTCCTGCTCCAGGAGACTCTTAACGTGGCTAAAATTCCTTTTATGCTTGGATTTGAAATACTCTTCCAAAAAGTTTTAAATCTAAATTTTGCAGCAGAGTGTCGGGACATAACAAATTAAATTGATACCACTTAGTTTATCTTAATTTTAGTGGAGTGTCATTTAAGATTTTTCCTTTATAGGGTCAGCTTGGTTTTTTTCTTAGTTTTGGTTTGGTGTTTGGCTTTGGTTCCTTTCCAACCCAAGTACAAGGTGAGCAAAGACATTTAAATGTATATTTGTCTTAGTTACATGAAATGTAATATTTGAGAATTTGAGAAGTGTTGACTTTTAAGATACCTTAGTTTTAAATACATGGGCAGAAACTGAATAGTGGTATTTAAAAATACTCTTAAGTTAATTCTAATTAATTAGTAAAACAAAACTTGTTGCTTTTATACCTGCTTGTTGTAAGCTGTGTGGATGTGTTCTTAAGTGCTTAAAATGACAGTTGAAGTGTTTAAGTGGTGATGAAGCTGTTGGTCTTTTGTAGTGCTCAGGGTATTCATCCTGCTGTATATATGATTGATGGAGTGCTGTTGTGTGCTAGTACGTTTCAGGTGGTTCTCTGTGGTTATAGTGCTTCAGGCTGGGTTCTTCTTTGTTGCCACTTAAATGGCTCATTTTCACCGGAACCTGGAGGCATTGAAAGCCCCAAATCATTTTTCTTTCAGTTCCTCTATTTTTGCCATAGATGCTTGTTTCTCACAGTCTGCAAGTGGAGGGAGAGAGGGCATGCTGTTGCAGCAGGTTCTGCTGGTGGCTGGTTTGGTCTCCCCACAGCCTCCCTGGAAGGGAGAAGCCCCATCTGCAGTGGGGCTCGGGGTGCTGACCCAAGGCAAGAATTGCGCTGGTCCTACATGTGCTTCTGTTTTCACATCCAGTGTGGCTGATCGGAGCAGATAGCAGTTTGGGGTCTGTTTGTGTTGCCAGGTCTCAGTTCAGTCTGGGGCTCCTGAGGCGTTTTGCCTCAACTGTGGTTCAGACTCTGAGCGCTACATTCTGTGCAGCTCCTGTCTCAAGGTAAGAAGAGGTTGCATGCTCTAGGCCTGTTTTACAAGTTGTCCATTACAATCTTACGTGGTATCAAAAGCTGTTTCCAGACCATCTTGTAAAGAACAAGAGACCAAAGCAATATTAAGGTGTATCCCCCAGAAGTACTGGCCCTGTACTAAGACCCCCACTGCCCCAAAGCTCAGCTCAAGAGATAGCTCTTCCCAGCTGTGGAGGACCCAGTAATAGAGCACATCTCTCCTCACCTTAAGATATTTCCCCAGGGACTGTGTCCGTGCCAGTGCTTTCAGAGCCTGTCTCTGCCTGCTCTTCTTCAGTTCCTACCACAGGGGATGGCAGGAAGCAGAGCAGATGACTGCTTTGAGGAAAACATGGGAAGAGAATAAGCCAAACCACCTGTGCCTTAGATACTCAAGAGGTCTGGATCAGAAGAACAGGCTGTAGAGCTGTTCAGCAGCAGAAGGTAGGTTGACAGCCTCTCTACCTCCCTGCTTCCGTGGTGTTTCCAATGCAGAGAGGAATAGCAGTGTGACTGCTGTGTTTGCTAGTGTTTTAAACCAACCATGCTTAATGTGGCCTTGTCTCTTTCGAAGAAACTTCTGTATCTGAGATACTGGGCAGTGACTCAGTTCTTTTAAGCTTGTTTTTCTGTCCCTCCTAATTTAAGATTTGACTGGAGAGGATGGGCCTTCGTGGAGAAAGAGATGTTGTCTTTTAAAGGTGTGTTTTACTCTGGGTGGAATTCTCTTGAGATCAAGGGACCTTAACTATGATTGGTCATGCAGCAGGGGGAAGGTGGCCCACTTCTGACCTAGGCTGCCTTTGCTGACATTGAGGCTTTCAGAGATGGAGCCTGTGGCATAGAGGCATGTAGCTGTTTTGGAAGCAGGCTTTTCTTAAGTGCCTGGAGTAGTGTATGATTGAGATAGCTAAGCTTGTCTTCTACCTGTTCATCCTCCTCCGTCCCAAAAACCTGTTCATCCTCCTCCGTCCCAAAAGCCAAGCTCCTTGCCACATCTAATTTAGCATCTATGCTTTTCTTCTTCGAAGTTGGTCTCCTCGTAAGAATATAATGGAAATCAGGTCTTTACATTGTATTTTAAGAAGTTTTCATGGTACTAAGTCAGTTTGAAATGTTTCACATTAATGTTTTGGTTTAGAAGATAAGAAATACCATACTGGATCAGGTCAGTAGTTTGTGTAGCCAAATATGTGGTCTCCAACAAGTGGCAGTGATGTTGCTATTTAGGGAGAACATGCAAACGCGGCCACTCTGTAACTCACTGTCCTCCTACTGTTACAGCATCCAGTCATCAGACTGGCAGCATTAAAGGCTACATCCTTGTCTGTTCCCTCTACTATTTTGCTCACGATCCTGAGGTAGCAGATTCCCAAAATTCCTTGCCAGCAATGTTGATCTTCACTACTGCCATCACGTTTTTGGAAGCCTTGAATACACCTTCCCACCCCTCATCATCTTGGATCCAAATTGAAGAGCCCCATCCTCTTCAGTCTTTTCTCCAAGGCTGCTGCTGTGTCTCTTTAACCTTTAATTGTTCTTTTATGTACCTTTTTGAATTCTGCTCTGCCCTGTTTGTGTGCCATTCTTGTCTCCACAGGTTGGTTCTTAAGACTGCAGTGCACTCAGTCTTTTCATAGCAGCAAAATTACTTTCTGCTTTGTTCTCTGTTCCTTCCTCTTGATGTCCAATATCTAGATGACATTTTCAGTGAATATTGCACACCGGGCCTGTAATTTCAGAGAACTGTTAATGATGACTCCATGATCACTTTTTTGAATTACAAACTCCGGATATAAATTCATCATGGAAATGCAACTCAGATTATTTTTTTTTTTTCCCACGCATACATATTGCCTTAGATCTGTCTGCATTGAAGCTCATCTACTGCAGTTTGCTTACTCAGTTTGGTGAGGCCCTTCCAGAGTTCATAGTCATTGCCTTTGCAGCTGCCTGACCTGGAAAAGCTTGGCTTTATCTGTAGACTTCGGGAATTTCACTGTCCACTTCTATTCAGGTCACTGAAGATGTTGAATAGAACGAGTCCTAGCAATGCTGCCAGGTCAGCTCCACTATTGACTCTTCTCCATAGTGGAAAGTTGACTATTAACTCTTACCCTTGCTTCCTACTCTTTAGTCAGTTTTATGCCCATAAAGGGACATTTCCCCTATAACCACGCAAAATTGACTTCTTGCCATAGACTGTTAAATAAACAGCCCGGACCTTTTGAAAGTCCAAGTATATGTTTTGCTTGGATCCCTTTTACCTGTTTGATTGGAGTGCCAGCAGGGTTTCTCTTTGCTAAAGCCGTATTCAGCTTATCCCAGCAGGTTGTTGCTATGCACTTGTATCTGCGATCTTGCCATGGATGGAGATCACCAGTCTGACTGATTTACCAGTCTGTAGCTCTTAAGATTCCCACGGGATTCTTTTTTTTTGAGAGCCCACCAGGCCAATTATGGAAGAACTTGAAAGAAACTTACAAGTAATGAGAAGTTTCCTCTCCTGACCCAGTATGTCCAAAAGCACAGGTTTGGCTAGTGTGAAGTGAAAACTCAATTAGGACTAGAGCACTCCTGTAGACGCTAATTGTGCTACGTTACATGGTATATTAGACCCAAATTAGGCACACAGCTCCATGTAAATGTGTATGACTTACAGGTCTACTAAGTTAATACTGCATTTTTTTTCCTTTTTTAAAAAAAAGCAAACACCGATCTGCTCCTAGCGCTTTGGTTAAAGGTAGGTCTGTTCTGATAGTGGCAGTTACCTGTGTTAAGGCGGACAAACCTCTTATCCCTTGCTGCTTTTTTGTTTTGAGTACAGATTTACATTAGTTTTTCTAGTGGGAAGGCTGGTTTCACTTTCCTGCCTAACCCTTACCTGTTCAGTCCCCCATGCTAGTTTATTCCACAGCTGTGCTCACTCAATCAGTGAGATGATCCAGACTTGCAAGTGTATGCTTTTTAATAACATGTACACCTTGGTTTCCTTCCCAGATTACTTCATTGATGTTTATAGCATAGCCACACAGCTTCATCAGCGTGCTTTCGTGTGTGATGAATTATGGTTGTAGGGAGGGGAATAAGCTGCTGTGGTGTGTGGGAGACTTCTTAATCTGATTTAGCTGCCAGAGAAAAGCAACGTCTGACTACACAAATGTAAAAACAGTAAGTTAGGAGTCCAAACCATGTCTTTCATACAAAAATGCTTCGCAGCTGTGGCTACTGTGGTGACGGTGATGTTACTTGCATGAAGCTCACTGCTGGCTTTTTTGGTACAGTGTCGCTGTTGAAGTGCAAATACATAATGCACAGTAAATGTTGACTTGTGGCCATATATAGTATAGTGGTAGATAGAATATTGAATTCCTGTAGCATTGCTTTGATCTAGAAAGGCTTGTGTTGGTGACAGAAAGTTGTTATTGAATCCTTATAGGAAATATGGAAGGTAGCAAATCGCTTTTCTGCTTGAAACAATCTTTGTTACATTCAGTTTGTCCGTGTTGATGATAAAACTGAGATAATAGAAAGTAAAAGAACATGTAACTGTAAAACAGAAATACATTGAACCAGTGTGTGACTACATACTTGCAAAGGATGTTCTAGTGCTGAAGCAGAGCCATGACATTGGAGTTGGGAACAATGGCTGTAAAATCCTGAAGCTCAGCTTGGCTATTGGAAGCTTACAAGTTTCCATATATTAAAACAATTCTTGCTGTAAGGGAAAAATCTTGTTAAACGTTTTGTTTCTCATAATTGGACTGGCTTAGGGTGTTTTTTTTGAAAGCTGGATTGTCTGAGTTAATATTTGGTGTTGAACATGGCTCTTTATCTTTCTCATAATCTGAGTGTATTTTGCAGATGATATTTCATTGGTCTGTCCTGTGTGGCTTCTGTGTCTGATGGGACAAGTGGTAGGAGGATATATTGTGAAATTGAAAGGAATAACTTACAACTATTAAAAACCAGCATGTGCATAATTTATTTCTCAGGTTTAAAACCACCAAAGTGGTATTCTCAGGATGCCTTTTTTTAATCGTGTGAAAACCTGTGAGTGCTAATCCTGTTAGTTCTAGTGACTAATGTTTTAGCTAGTAATGTTTCTTAGATTAGTGCAAAGATCTAAGATGCTTTATGTTTTTGTTCACAGTCCGTTTGCAAGGCCTGTATTTGCGGAGCATGTTCTTATCTTAGCTGTAGATCTTTCCGTTTTAATATAGCAAGGAAATAATGAACTTCTCGGTTTTAAGAAATGACAGTATAGTTCATTTGACAGTGCTCTCTTGTTGCATAATCAACTTTCTGCTTTCTTAAAGGCCACAGGTCCTTGTAATGACCAGGAACATTTTGTCCTCAGGATATGACTTCTGATGCTGTAATAAAATGCCCTGGTTTTCCACTCTTGAGTCATAATTTTATCTCTAGATTCTTTAGTGATGAAGAGACCTTCTGAAGTACTTGGAGCTATTGAGGAAATCAATCTATATTCCTCCTGTACAAGTACGATGCCTCCCATCCATTTCTTCAGCTGATTCTAACTTTCTGAGGAATAATTCTACTGCCTTGGCAAATGAGCTAAGAGTAAAGGTAGATGAAGTTCCATCATTGGGATAGGTGGTGATGATTAAAGTAAATCACTGAACTAAAAGACCTGTCTTTGAGTAATGTCAGTATTGCCATGATCTTTGGTGTTGGAAAGGGGATGAGTTTGAGTCTGAATATTTTCCAGCTGTCTCATTTTGATGAACCCACACGTTAATTCCATCTGATGATGAGCAATATATAAAAAAATATCTAAAGGTTTTACTTTGTTCCTTCATTTGTGATGCAGGCAGCATACATTGCTTTCGGTAGTTCATATCTGCTGTATCAGCTGTCAGACTCTTCAGATGTCACAAACTGAAAAGGGCAATAATTGGATTAAAAAGTAGATTGTATTTTCAAGTCATCTTACAGAAGAAATATATTTTGAAAAAAATGATCACTAGTTCCAAAATTGTGTACCAACTCAATTACATGTCACTGTTTCAAAGAAAATACTGGGAAAAGAGTTGTTTCCCTTAGTTGCACACTGAATTGTAGTACTGTTCGATTTATCAAGGGTCTAAAGTGAAATATTGGGTGTTTTCTTATATGCAAGTGTAAGGGAAAGCAGAATCCTGGGTTAATTTCTTGGCAGATAAAGGACAATTACTGATTTGATTTTTAGAAAAACATGTTTATTCTGAAGAATGTTTTTACTAAAGGAAGAAAATGTGTGTTTTGTAATAACTTCAGGTAAACTGAAACAGGAGCAAATTTTCCTCCTTTTTTGTTGTTTTTTGACATGGCTTTTTAGGATGGGCTTCATCTTGCCTTTGCTGAAATACTTCTGTGATAAGTTTGATTTATGCATTCTTTATCTTTGCTACAGTGCCAGGCTGTAATGTCTTAATATAATTTCACTGTGGGTTTGTGGGCGAGTGGCTGCTACTGTGGAAAATAACTTCAAGATTTTACTTCCTACCTCAGCCAGAATGCAAGCACTCAAGTATATTCTACATGCTCCTCTCCATTAATTATTTTCTTCTCAACTCTAAGTCAACACTGCTTGATCTTTGTCTTACATTACTGTGATCTTTTGTTCCCAAACTCATACTAAGTGTTTCTGATCTCATTTTATTTAGTCTTTTTAAAGAAGTCAGTAATTTTTACATTATATCGTTTCTGTCCAGTCCCAAGATGAAAGGTGAACTTATGAACAAAGGGAAGACTAATTCTGTGTAGTAAAAAGTTACCGGGATGCTGCCTGGTATGCGCATGCCTTAGTCATCCTGGACTTTGGACAGAATTGTCACTACTTGCTACTGTAGATGTTGAGATAAAATGTCAGCTTCTACTAGGTAGTTCTGATACTAATGTGCTTTAGAGATGTCATTTCTCCTTATACCTCTTTAGAAATGGTTGATTGGCTTATTGCATGTAGTATCTTCAGGTCTTGGGCTGGGTCTGCAAAGAAAAATCCAGAGATGGTACCTCTGGGGAACTTCCCAAGCCACCTCATAGCTAGGGCCTGGGAGAGTGTGCTGGGATACCTGTCCCTGCAAGCTTGCCCTGTTTTAAACTCTTCCTTAAACACTGTTTGCTGCTGTGAGAGATGGGAAAATGAGATAGGTAGACCTGTGCTTTCTATTTTATGTACTTCCTTTATCTTGATAGATACCATATTTGAGTATCTATCCTCTATCCGAACCTTTCTAATATAGCAATTGTATTCTTCAAAGTACTTTGTTTCTTAATTACTGTCTTCTGAGACATGTAAATAAACCCTTGTCTGCAGAAGAACACTAGACTGCTCCTCTGTCTTTGCTCTCCTCTGAGATGGATATCTGTACTATTGCTCTGAAAGTAGCCTCCTTACCTGGACCAGGGTAAATCGCTGCCATTATTCTCCAGTCATAGTAGCAGTACAGAAATAATAAGCTCCATTATATTTCCTTCTAGAAGTGTAAATCTTTTGCTTGTACCCACAGTCTTTGCTTCATAATGCCTGGTTTATCTTGCTTGAGATTCCTAGGATGGAGAGTATGTGTAAGAGGAGAAGGAAGAGCTAGCAGTATTGGTACCTCAAATCTGTTTTCCCTCAAAGACAGCCGAGCTTCTAATTAAGAAAACTTGCTGCACTGCTGGCAAGAAAGCCTCAGGTGCTTTCAAAACCAACATAGATTTGGAATAGCAGCCCTTGAAAAACCTCCCCTTCTGGATAGGTATGCAACTTTTGCAGATGTAGATAATACAAACGTTTAATTTCTCAGAATCTGCTCTCATGTTTTTAGGCATATCTTCTGCTTAGTACCGCTTTTTTCTGCTTCATTATAACTTCAGAAGTGAAACTGTCTTTTTCTGGCATGGAAACTGGCAGGATTTGGGAAAGGTCTAGTTTTACTGCTTATTTTTCTTCTTGCCTGTGTAATTGAGAGGAAGTTTTGCTAAAACAGTGCTGCTCTCCTCTCCCTGTTTCCAGATACCTGTCTCTATTTTAGGATTTCAAGCTGCAGCAGTCTTCCTTAACAAACAATTACAGGAACAGTTTTGAGAATTTCAGCTGTATGTGTAGAGATTGTCCCTGGAAGCCTCAGTCTGCTCATGTGCTGGCAGAAGGGAATTGAATCTCCAGATGTCTGGGCTCATTCTTATGAGGAGAAATATTCCTTTTGTTCATGTTTTTCTTTGTGGAGAAAACTAATTCCCATTGTGTAGGATTTTGTTTTAGTAAAATTTGCAATGAAATATTTGGAAACATCTTCTGTGGTTTAAATTGTATTATTGTTCTTTCACTAGGGGGAAAAAGTCTTATTGGAGTAGGTGTATTGTTTCTGAGAGAGGAAAAATAAACAAACTTATTAGTAGGTTTAAGAAGCCTTAGGAGAAAATAGTGCTTTCTATTAGCTAAGGTATGCTTTTTAAGGCAGGGTAGTTACTCTCCAGAATAAATGCCTGTGCTGGTATCATGTAACACTTTTATTTTTTCTCATAGTTGAAGTATTATTGGTTAGACAGCCTGAGTTTGTTTTCCTTTGAGAAAGCAGTGAATGTGGTGCTCAGGTGCTTTCACTTTAGTTCACCTGCAGTTTGACTACTTCAGCCTGCCCTTGATGCAGCCTGTCATCAGGAATGGCTCTGACATTACCGTCTGCTTCCATCGCCTTCCCCTGTGAGCCTGAGCACTCGCATTGCTGTGGGGTGAATTAGGGCAGGGAGTTTGTCCCTCCAGAAGCAGTTCTGATCCAGCTCACCCTCTGATGGCAGTTGTTTGATACCTGGTAGCAGTGCAAAGCCATGTCAAGGCACAAGGAGGGATGGGAGGACCAGCATCGCCCTTCTGAAGGCAGCCTCCTTTGCAAGGCTGCAGCTCTGCCATAGTGTCGAGTCAAAGGGTGTGGTTTTATGCTACATTTGGCGTGGCTGATCTGGGGATATAGGCGGTAAGGAACACTCTTGTTCTCTGTTCTTCCCCTTGTGAGATCTAACAGCTGCCTGTCCTCAGCAGGAGTTGGTTCAGCTTGCTGATTTGAGGCTTGTTTTATTTTGGAAACGTGTTAGTTTGTCAGATTGGTAAACTAAACTGACTCATGCTCAGGCTGCAAGATTGCCAGATTTACCATGGCAGGAATATGAAGGTGGGAAATAAGACCATCCTTTTTTGGCAGTAGCCACCGCTTTGATCAGATTATATATGATGTGAAAATGAGCTGTAGTTTCTCTGGTTACCTTAAATAGCATTAGGGATGTCCAACACGTCAGGCAAGAAGAGCAGAAATTACTATTTTTATTACTTTAAGAATAAATAAAAAAGCAAGGTTTGCCAATGATGAAAAGCTTATGCATCTAGCTTCTAAAATGCTGCCTCATCTGTAATATGAGGTCCTTCAACAAGATATTTTTGCTGTGGAGAATATCTGCATTGCATTGATGGCATGCCTACAGTTTCTTAATGTTAATTGAGATAATATTCTTCTTGAATTCAAAATCATCTTTAACCTAAACTGACTTGTTCCATTTCTGTGCAGTTCTGTGGTGTAATCTAAAGTAATAACTTGGGATGGATGCATAGGCTGCATAGTCTCTTAGAGCTGGTCTGTGTTCTGCAGCATGAACTGGACAGTGCACCACAACTTGATTTTTTTTTTCTCTCTATAGAAATGTCTGTAGTGCCCCTTTCATTCTTTTAGTACTGTTCAACCACAGGCCACATAGGAATTCAGATTAACTACTACTCACTTTACTTTTTGACTTGCTCTTTTTTCCAGTGCTTCCCAACTGAGGTGGATTTTGGTTCTGAACAGCTGGCAATTTTCTTACTCTTCCTCCAATGTTAAAAGATAAGCATCGAATTAATGTGTTTTCATAACTAGCTTCATCTGTCTTTCTCTTTGGATTTTGGCTGCTGTATCAGATTCCAGACAGTCTTTCTCACTGTGATTTCACTTTCACTCTAATTCACTCTCCAGGTTGGACTTTGGGTCTGTGATGCTGGTTCCTGGTCTTACAGGGAATAGCATTACAAGTACACACTGTATTTCTGTCCTGTGTTCAGTGAAGCTGGAGAGTGAGAAAACATATCAAATGCTAGTAGGGCAGAAACTAATTGTGGGGTACTTGAAGGAAGAGAGAAATTGCAAAGCAAAAAGTAGAGTCCTCTGTCCTGGAGATTAGAAAAATGTTTCAGAACCCAGGGCTCTGGCCAGGGGGAGAGCTTGGTCCTCTGCCCTCCAGGAAAGCTGCAGGTTCAGGTGGGTGTTACTGTTCGTGGCACCTGGGTTTTCAAGGCTGCCTATGTTGCCAATAGATACAGAAATTGCTTTTCTTTTAGACAAAGAAATTGAGGTTTGAGGGTGCAGCACTGCAACAAAGATCAGATGTAGTTAACTGCAGCAGTGTAATAGAAGGGACCCTGCCAAGGAGACTCCAGCAGATGTGGAACTACATGCTTCTTGCCCTGCTCTTCCTCCACAGCTCCAGAGTCTCGCAGGGACTGCAGAGGCTACAGAGCCTCCAGGCAGTTCTCTGCCGGACTAGGCTGCCTGCAGTGGTGGTGACAAGAAGTGCTTCATGCACTTGGGAAACTCATTTTGGGGTTCTATGTCCAGTGTTAATCTGGTAATAGTCTTGCTCTAAATTTTCTTCTGTCCTTGAATCTCTGCTCTTGCTTCTGCTTCTCTCTGCTTTTTCTTTTTTTAGTATGGTTCTAATGTTGTTCTTGGGGTTTTTTTTTTGGGTTGGGGTATTTTGGGGCTTTTTCCTCTGTCTTTGCTGCTCCTTACCTTCACCTTTTTTTCTTTCTTTTATTAGTCTATTTCCTTTTAGGTCTTTTCTTCATTCCTTCCTTCCTTCTCAAATAGCTGTGGCGCTTGCCTGAAACAACTGGCTGTTATACCATTTCCTCTGTGTCCTGTCTCAGCCTAGGTTTGTCTGTCTGCTCTTTAGGCTGGGCTGCAGGCATGCAGGAGCAGAAGCTGTCTCTTATTTTGGGTGCTGTGCCTAGTGCAGTGGGGTCCTACTCACACTTGACACTTAAGCACTGCTGTAACATATACAATGGCAAGATTTCTTTCTTTTCATATTTAAACCCCAGTAGAAGAATGGAGACTCTTAAGATGTTTTAAGATGTTTTTAATTCATGCAAGTGGTAGTAGGGAGGGTCTTGGCAGCTTGCAGCTACTGCAGGTGGCTATTCTGTGGGTTTTGCTTAATGGTGTGGTCTTGTGCGTTAGAAGCCTATTAGTGGATGCAGAGGAGTAATGGAAAGGAGAAAAAACAGTCATGATATCTGTTCTCAGGTATCAGAGATGTACTTGGCTAGGTGACATCTGTGCATTTAACTGCATGCAAGAACTGTAACAAATGCAGTTAAAACTGAGCCAGGGAAGCCTCCAGCAAGTAGACAGCCTCCTACTTAAGAGATTTACAAGAAGCTACTTTAGTGAAAGGTTTACAGGTCATACCAGATATTTTGATGGGAAGATTGTAGGCCTTTAGGAGTTCTCCAAATGTGCCGTTTATCACTTGTTAGTCTTGGGAGGGGGTGGGGCAAGGGGGGGGCACAGTGGGTTTGGAATCTCTGACAGTGCTCTTCAAGTGTGCCCGTCAGTAGGTGCGCAATGGTGGATTCACTATGTCAGCCTTGCTAGAAGACACTGATAGACTCATTGAGGGTCAACTGTTGAATGGCACGAACAAGTGGGTAAATACGATCTGTTTGTAACTTGGGGTTCTCCAGTGCCCTGTCAGGGTTCAGTTACAGGGGTTTTATAAGTTATTACGTGTCAGCTGAACTGCCATAGTTGTCCTTGGCAAATGTTTGCTAAATCATGTTCCCTGATGATGTAAGAGGGAGGAACAACTAACGGAAACTCCAAATAAGAAATCCTAGTACTGTATAGGTTGAATTTCTCAGCCAGCAATTAACTCAGAGCTGTATAGCAAAGGGGAATACTGTCAAGGCCACAGTATCATGTTAAAATGATGTTATACTGTTTCTGCTCACTCCCTATCTCTGTCCTTGTCTCTTGTGCTGCATTTAATCTCTAAGTTCTTTGGGGCAGGAATGACCTGACTTCAGATTATAAAAACAAATGCTGTTATGATTGTTCAATACTTCTTAATTTGTGGAATCACCTTATCTAAATTTAAAGCTGATTTATATAGCTAAATAACTTTAGTGGAGTGGGTTTGTCTGTATGTGGGTGGGGAGAGGGGAGAACAGAAGAGTGCCTACTAAAAATAACTTGTTAATGAGCATGAGACAGCTTATGAAACCCCACCTTGCAGTCAGTGTTTAGATTACCTTAATTGTATGTTTCTATATTTTTCCAAAGCAGAAATTAAGGTATAAGCATTCTGGTGGATATTTTGTTTAGTCACAGAAAAAAAAATTCTTTTAATGCTGTTCCCTAAGGTAATAGGGCAGGGTTTTCCCCCTCACCTTGGTGTTAAATGCAGCTTGAGAAAGCTCTCTTGCTTAGAAGTTTACTGTGTTGGTCCATATTTTCCGTGACAGAAAGAGTACTTGAAGCAAGGTGTGTGTTACTGTGAGAGATGGTTAACACAAGCCTTAGATATGCTTCAGAAAGGTGTGGGCACTGCCTAATGCAGTGGTAGGAAGGAAGGCTTTAGTAAGATTAATCTTTTTTTCAGATGCTGCAAGTAAACATCCCTTTTGGATTCAGCTGCTTGGTTTATAACTCAGTGGGATGGTAACCTGCTGGGATTTTGTGGTGGCTGATTTAAGC
>NW_010119148.1:0-2390 GCF_000699245.1 Pterocles gutturalis | reverse complement strand
GCTGTTGGAGTCCCCCCTGCCACAGCTGGATCAAGGGGAGGTCATCTGATAGCTGACATGATAGGCATCCGGGCTAGATCAACAGTGCTCTTCCCATCCTTTTTCCTCTTGTGTGGGTTTTTTTTTTTTTTTTTCATTGTTTAGAGTCAAGCTTATGCTGGTGTAGAGTAACAGAACTGCACAGTCAATGCTGTATTGCACTTGCTTTGGTTTCCTTAGTTAAGATCTAAAAACCTGTAGAAAGTCAAAGCCTTAGATCTTCAGGTGACCTTGTAGTGTACATTTTAACAAGCCTATTAAGTGAATGTTCTGGGACCTGTTAGGTAGCCTGTGCATTTTTTAAAAAAGATTATTTACAGCCTTTAAGCTTTCAAAAGAGTGAATTGAATGCCTCCTCCAAAAAACCCTGATCACCTCTAAAGGGAGACTTAAAAGCTCAAGTTGCATTTGGAACTACTGAACTGAGATGTAGTAAATCCAGATGCCATTCCTTTAGTTAAATTTTAAGGTTTTTTTCCAACAGATAAATAATAGCGAAAAAAGGTCCCTGCATCTTGATGTAATTTTGTATTTATTATATCAAATATAGGCATGTGAGGGATGTCATTACCTGTTACACTTTCCTGGAAGTATATATAGTTTCTCTTTCCTTGTGACATACTGGCCTCAAAAAGGCATGAGGATAGTGGTCAGCTGAGTTTGACACTATTTATTTTTATAATATATTTATTTTTGTGATTAAGTTATGTTGCCTTTCTCAGCTGTTGCTACTTATTTTGTAGTGATGGTATAGTTTGATTTAAAATATCAGTGACTGACTTTTGTCTAGTGTTTCCTTTTTACTCCATTTTCCAGTTGTCTCCTGCATTAACTTAGTACTTAGAATTTGTAGTGCCATCTTAGAAGCCATTGAGGAAAATGTAGAGGTACCAATAGTTTTTTGGGGGGTTACAGGTTTTGCCTCCTGGAAGGTTTTGAAATTGGTTGACATGTAAAAAGCATTACTGTTGTCTGGTGCAAGTGGAATTAGTATTTTCTTTTTTCTTCCTTCTTTTGTGTCCAGCTATAGGAAAAACCAACTTTGATTTTGTGATGGAGTGTTTTAAAAACCTTTTACCTTTGTGGTCTTTGGCTTGGCGCTTCCTACTGAAATTTGTCCTGGTTATTTGTTTGTGTGTTGAACTGGACTGAAGTGATTTCACACATAATTAACAGTGACGATCATTGGATAATAATAAAGCCAAGGAATGACTACTTCACCTTTTTAATAATTTATCATTTTACTATGTTTTTGTTCAATTTGAATGCAGATTTTGACTTCTGTGAAATGCAGCATATTCAGTGTTGAGCCATTATACACCATCGCGTTAGTGCTGCATAGAAAAAAATAGTTTATGTAGGTACTGGACCTTTCTGACCTTCTTAAGACCCAGAGAGTCGTCATGTTCATCGTGTGCAGGCTTTCTTATTTCAAACCTAGCAGTTGTGGTTCAGCTATCTTTTATGCTTTAAAAAATATTCCGATCTAAAATAAAACTATGTTGCAAAAATCGCCCTAACTTTTAGAGTTTTTAGAAAAATTAACTCACAGTTCTATCCTGAACTTTTGTGATTTCTATTTCTAGTCATTGTATGCAAAATCTTATCTACTAACAGATCAGAGCCCTCTTGGAAATGTCTGTTTCTTAAACGAGTAGCTTTTAGATATAATCCTCCAGATTTCTCTCTCTGACTATTGTTTGAGCTCTGAAAGTCTCACTCAAAGTAATGTATTTTTCTGACCTTACAATGTCTTTGGCTTCTCTCTGAATCTGTCCTGAATTTTAGCTATCAGGAGGGAGCACGCTATTCAAGTAGATGGTGCATGGATGCCAAATTTTGTTTTTGTTTGTTTGTTTCCTGGCTCATGTTCCTCTGCTTATACATCTAAGGATTGCTTAGGTCTCAGCAGCAATGTTGTGCTTAGGCACTCCTGTCTGTGCCAGGTTGCCTTGCAAGTCAGTTGATGACTCCACTCTTTGGATGTCTTTACTTGGTTTGATTATACGGCCTATCACCTTGGGTCCTGGATCCCTCCACTTGTTTTGTGCCTGGATTATGAAGGCCAGCTGCTTTTTCCTTGTTTTCTCCCCTATGCCTAACTGTAAATCTTGTGTCTGAGAACATCAGAGCTTTTCTTTCAGGTTGTTGATAAAAGCAGTAAGGCAAAAATTAATGTCAGCGGGGCCTCCTACTATATTTCATTAGATCATAGTTATGTTGAAACTTATGGGCTAGTGTATTATAATTTGATTAATAGTTGTGTTTCTTTCTGTATATGTGTTTCTTAATTAAATTAGGATGTGATAGCAAGTCAGGAACAGTGCAGAAGTGTGGTGGGTTAGCCCTTG
>NW_010119147.1:0-16645 GCF_000699245.1 Pterocles gutturalis | reverse complement strand
CTTCCTCAGTTTAGCCACGAGGATGCTGCTTGTGGGAGGCACATGAAGCAGAGTAAGCTCCTCCTGCCGAGGATGCACTGGGTATGTGTCCCAGCCACAACTGGCGATACAGTTGAGGTGCTGATGCAGGGTGGTTTCACCCCAGCAAGCCCATCCAGCAGAATTTGCATTTCCTACAGGTTATGAATATTTGAGTGCAAGAGGAGTGAAGAGCTAGGATTCTGGCTGTTCTTTGCAACAATGCGTGGCATTGCAGAAGGAAAAAAAAACTTATTTCAATCTTCCTGTAAAAAAATGCTAGTGTTATAGCCAGTTTCTTGAAGTGTCTTCACCACGTATCTTTCAAGTATGGGTAGTAGTCTACCAAGAGAGGTAAGAGTACTTTGTATCTATCTGTATAAATAGCTGAATAGAAAAAGACACCTAATTCTAGGACAAACTAGTTCCTTAGTCAACAAAATATTCTCCTGTGCCTTAACTATAGTTTGCCCAGTTACAGCCCAGAACGAAGAACAAGTAGGAGTTACTTATATCATGCTGGAAATCTCATCTGGCTGAAACTTCCCCATCCCTTTTAGAAGCATCAGTACTTTGGGGGTTGATTGCTTCACTCCAATGTCCAGTACACAACCAGGAACGGATTTAGTGGTCTCAGGCAAGGCTGGCACAAGGTGGGGTTTCCAGGTCTCTCTAAGGCCGTGCACAATGCAAGGCAGTATCATGTTAGAGACTCCTATACCTTGTCCTGAGAGAGCCCCACTGGCTAGGATATTGCAGCATTATGAAATGACAATTAATCAGGACTGGAAACCTGCTGGTCTGCTAAGACTTCACCATGCCTGGGCTCAAGCCCTTCCCCACCTTTTCAGCTCACTAAAGTCCTGTAAAGCAATGGCACTCTCCAGAAGTATTTTCCTATGTCATTTCCAGCAATTACAAACTCCTTGTGAGACCAGAGACTCATACATCAGCTATTATCAGGTGCACACACACCCCAAAACATCCCTTACACAAGCGCTGACGTAAGATCTAAATTGATAAAGCAAAACATAAGGAAATTGACACGACTTCCATTATAAATGGAATTAACAGATACTTCAATGTAAACTGCCAAAAGCAACAGAGCAACAGGCAAGAACTGATGTCAAATCTGAATCCCAAACTGCAGCTCAGTTCCAAGACCATGAAGGACACTGAATAAAAGCACCCTACTGATGCAGTTCTCCAAAGCTCTTCCGTCTCTGCCTGCAATTTCCTGACCTGTTCCCACATCAAGAGTCATTTCCTTTACCTTCACACTGACTCCCACTGCTACACGGGCAAACGACTGAGCTCTTTTCCCTCCCTGTCCTCCTTCCACACAGCCTCAGTAACCAACATCCTCCAAAAAGATTGCTTTCACAGTGCTTTCACTAGGACTCTGCCCACATTGCGATACACTGGGCTCAACAGCCAAGCAAAGCAGTGTGCTGGCATATGCAGGCTCTGCTGTATCCAGGGAATAAGCATTAGGGGTCCAATAGCCCCATGCCCCCTTGCAGTGTGGTTTTAATTATCAGGGAAGAACCCAAAGAAAATGCTTGGGCTCCCCATAAGACCAGATCACCTGTGACGCAGCAGAAAATGTCACTTAACCACAGACCCCTACAAAAACCTCTAACTCTTTAAATGCTGGAACCAAAGCTGCATTTCAAAACTACTGAAATAGTTGTCCCTCACTCTTTTCTCCCTCTCCACAATTTAACCTTTTGCAATCTATTTAGAATATAAACTGATGTTTAAAAACATCAATCTCACCATTAAGTGTTAAGAAGATGACAGGAGAAAAATATAAAAAGCTGCAACATGAAGTCTTTTTATTAATCCTCATCTATCATTCTTTTCCAATGTACATGCTCAGTACAGCCTAGAAATGAGCTCAAGGTTACACTTCTTGAAAAAGCTTTTCTGTCTTGTATTATCAGCCATTCTTATTACCTACAGTTTCATTCAGAAACAGCATTTGAATAGTTTTTCAAGGAGGAAATTCTTTTTAATCAAGTCAGGTCATGGATGATGTTAACCAGATTTGTTTTTATTTCTAGTCACTCTTCAAATGATTAATATCATTCCCTGCAGATAAATGGTGTGTTTGTGGTTTGTGATACACATTGAGCGAGAAGGCTTATTAGCACAAGGCATTCATATTCTTTTTGCCAACAAGAAACGGGAAACTTCTCTGGGCAGCTGAAAGCAGAGCATCCACTTCTGAAGTACTTCCCTCCCCCACACACACTTTTTTCCTTTTTTCACATAATAAAGGCCTTTGGCTGCATTTCCTTCATTCCCATTTTTGACAGACAATTTGTTACTAAACAGAGTTAGAAAAATCCCTTCTAATAATAAAGATATAAATAATTGAATGCAAGAGAGGTTTAGTGACTCACAGGGCCCTAGGCAAAGCATCACCCTCAGGCAGATGAAGTCTGACAAGTTGAACATGCAATGTTTTAAGAGCCAGATTCAACCCCTTGGACTACCAGGCGTTTTCCAGGTGACTTCACTTAAACCACTTATCTCCATTTCTCTGGTTACACATGGTGCCAGAGCATCTTCCTCCCATATCATTGTTACCAGTTCAGATGATTAAGAGTTGGAAACAGTTATGATGTAGAGAGGGTAAAGTTATTCTTTTCTCCTCCTTTGACCAGCTGTACAAAAGTCTCTACCCAAGCAACTGAAGCACAAACTCAGCAGTGATTGACCAAAGCAGACTGAGGCACACCACCTCCTCCACCACTAAATGGAACACACCCAGCAAACGTATCAAGTTTGCTCAGCCTCATGGACCTCGGTGCAAGCAGTATCAGGAGAAGGCTGGCAGAGCACACTGAAAAAGCAGCTACACAGCCTCCCATCCAGACCCACAAACTCCCAGAGCAGCACACGTCTCTCTCCTTCACCTTCAGTACATCTTCCAGTTAAACATCAAACCAAATCCTTTCCCCATCCCCCAGGTGCATTTTTTTACATGCAGTTTTACACACCAGGCCAAAAATCAGTTAAGAAACATTTGACAAGAGAAAAGAAAATCATCCAAAGCAAACAAAAACCCCAACAACAACAGAAATGGAGGAGGGGAGAAATAGTTATTTAAAAGTGACCTTTGGGGAGGGGCATGGAGGGAGAAGTCTGTCTGATTTTCTTTGGATATTGTTGGGCAGGAAATCGTTGAGGTGGGTTAAAATACCTTTCTTGTACATACTTTACAAAGAATTTCCTGTGATTACTAGAATAATATTTGTTTTCATGTCAATCTTGATAAATCACAGCTGTGGTGCTTTATTTCCTCTCTCTCCTCCCCTTATTTTCATCTATTAATAGGCCTGCATGTACCCACACATCAATTAAAAATATACATATATTTTTATTCTATATATAAACACTTCCATTTTGCAATCAAGTTCCCTACGTAACATCATCCTGTCCTGAAATGTGTCATTTGCACTTGCACTACTGAGCTCAAAGAACGACCCTGCTCTCCCCCTTGCGAGCCCAGGATTCCAATGATGTCCTAGACTGTACAGAGTCCCATGCACCGGGGAGAGCCCGGGTGCTGAGGAGGTAATTCAATTAACAGCCCTGCACCCACTTCAGGCTCACAAGTGGAAGTGTCAGAATGAGAGATGCATAAGCCTGAGCAATATTGCCTGTTTGGCTGTGTTTTTTTCCTTCTGCTTCCCCAGTTCAGGGGGAGAAAGGTAAGACATCAGAAGAAAATTCAGTATAATTCAGAGCTATTCAGTTTTGCAATTTCAAAGCTACAGAAGTCTCTGGAAGTAGTTTTAACCACATATTTTAAGCCACCAATATGGCCAGTATCGCTTCCAAATTACATTCTCCAATATTTCCACTGCTGAATTTTCGAGCATAGGAAGGAAGGGATTTATTCTTCGACAGACCAAAACTCACATTTTTTTTAAATCATTTTACTTACAGGAGAATTATTAAAATCTTAGTTCTTGTCAGAGCTTATGTCCCACAGGTGTCACCTACCCACTTAAAATATAACTCTGAACTAGTTCTCAAGCCCAAACCCAACATGCTTTCCAGACTCCACGGGAAAACTGGAGACCAGACTGCACGGCCATAGCTCACTGAGTTCCATCAACCGATCAAGTCAAGAAGCTCTTTCCAATTTGAAGTTTTTCTCAAAGCCTCTGACAGTCACAACAGCTGCTTTATTTCTATGCTGAGCAGCGTTAACAAGAGAGTTATTTGCTGTCTTTAAGAGGCTTTAGCACAAATGTAAGACAGGACTTTTATTACAGGTCCCACTAAGCAGTTACTTAGTTCTTAACAAAGCAGGTAGAGACAGTTTTGAAAACAAGACTCCCTTCCTAGAAAGTTACCTGGAGGCTTCTGACCTATTCCTACCAACAGTCAACACATTCCAAGGTCTGCCTCAGGAAAGATTATCTGCTGGAGTTGATTAGGCAATTTTACAGACAGCATGCTGAGATTTAAACCGCCTTTAAGAACCATCCAGTTAGTTCATACTGAAGTGATTTCAAAAAGGAAAAAGAAAAAAAAAAAAACCACATGAATTGACGACGAGCATACGAAAAAACCAAACAGACAAGAACTACTGGTCTGGGTGGCCAGGCACAATGAGCACAACATGCTGTACCCTACAAACACCCATCCCCAGCTCTCTCCCAAGTCCAACACTGCGAACACACATGAGCAAGAATCGGGAGGTCTGGCCCTCCTGTGCTCTTCCGTGTCCTTCAAACTGCTGTCTCTTATCTGGCTGCTAAGAAACCACCCTACATGCAAAGCCCAACAGCTCCCAGACACTTCATCTCACAATACCTAGCACTCTTTTGGCAGCCATAAAAGCATTAAGCTAACAAGTGGACTTGATAAATCAACTTGTAGCTGGGCCAAAATGAAGAGCAATTAGGAGCCTATCTTGGACTCAAACACTATCATTAAAGGGGAAGAAAATGAAAACTAAAAAAAAATCCTACCACCAATCACAACTTGATAATGCACACCAAACAGCATAGCAACTCCTGAATCAGAGAAGGGCAACAGCAGAAGACAAGCAAGAAACCTGATCTGTCCTTCAGTAATCCTGCCTAAGGGCAAGGACCTAGACTGCAAGCTCCTGGCTCCAGAGTAACATTAACATTACACATTGGGCACCAAGTGGAACACAAACTGGGTTTAGTGGTTGGGCTCTGCATCCCAACAGCACAAGGAACTGGCGCTGCATGAGGATGATGGCCAGCAGCTGGGGGAGAAAGCCCGCAAGCAGATGCAGGCAGCAAAGGTGCAGGCAGGGGAGACACTGGCAGCAACAACTATACTTGCCTAGGAAAAAACAGGTATCTAGACTCCCCTGGAAAAACATCTAAAAGGATATTCTTAAAGAACCTCTCTTGTACACACATGAAATTTCCCTGGATAGCTTGTTGTGGTGCTTTACTACCATTACTGTTAGAAAAGTTTTCCCTAATATCCAACCAAACCTTGTTTTCCTACAAAATAAAGGATGAAAAGGAATCAGCTACCAGCAGACACAGAGCGCACTATTCTTTTCTGGTATCTTCTGACATATCAGAAAAGATATGGTTTTTGTTCATAGCCATTTCCGCCCTCTAGTCCTCTCAAAGAATGTTGTTTGTATATACAAAGCAGGGAGGAGCTGTAAAATATGAGAATAATTCAGAGGGAACTCTGGACTTCAGGCTTCATCCAGCAGAGACGGGATGCAATGCATTTGGCCTCCATGACAAACAAGGGGAGACTAAGAACTACACTTGAAACTAAATTTTATCCAAATACCTCAATGCACACTCATTTTGCACCAGCTGAAGCTAGCTGGTCTCAGGTAAATCACACAGCTGAAGCAAGGAAGTTAGATGGGACAGAGGAAGAACACGGCACTAATTCACCTCACTCCATTTAGTACTTAAATTGCCTCAAGTATGGCCAACAAGGTACCGTCCACCAAACAGGAAGAGCTTTCAGGCTTTCCGTCGCTCTCAGCTCCCTAGAAACCTATAGAGATAGAGGGCAACCCTTTAATTAAGAAGACAGCAGCTTCTTTACAAGATTTTTTTTACAAGGGCATGCAGTGACAGGACGAGGGGTAATGGATTTAAACTGGAAGAGGGCAGATTTAGACTAGATAGAAGAAAAAAATTATTTGCTGTGAGGGTGGTGAGGCACTGGCACAGGTTGCCCAGGGAAGCTGTGAATGCCCCATCCCTGGAGGTGTTCAAGGCCAGGCTGGATGAGGCCTTGAGCAACCTGGTCTAGTGGAGGGTGTCCCTGCCCATGGCAGGGGGGTTGGAACTAGGTGATCTTTAAGGTCTCTTCCAACGCAAACCATTCTATGATTCTATGATTCTATGATAAATTTCGGTAATTGCCTTCTAACCATGTCTCTGACCCAGCAAGAAAAACCACTAGCTTCTACAGCTTTTCCATAGCAATATTTAATATGAAAGCTAACACAGGACTGATTTGTCATCATATTAATTCTTGTGAGATGCCAAATGCCCTTACTGCCAGCCAGTTCAGCACAAGTTGAGTACATGACACTCCTTGTAAGGTCAGGCCAGAAGTCTACAGGGTTTTCTAAAAGTAAGGAGAACAATACAAATGCTAAGCAAAATTAGCAAAGGAGACACCAATTTGCCATTTGATATTCAAACACCTAAGGAATAAAAGATTTCAATATTGGAAGCTCTGCTTGGAAGCATCTGACGGAGCCACTTAATAAAACCCGATGGCCTGATGAAACATGGTTTTTTGCAGCATCACTGCTCTCCAAAATGACACAGAAGTGCAAGAACAGAAGGATGGGTGGAGATGGCAGTCCCGAAATCTTAACAAGAGTTAATAAAAAGAACTATGCCATCTCAGGAACCTGAGGAGCACAGTAAGTGCATCAGAGGAGTACAGCCCTGGGACTTCAAATCACAGGTAATAACTGCACTTTCTGTCCAGTGAGCCATTTGCAATCCCACCTACAACTGCTCAATGCGGGACACTTCACACTTCTGCCAGATGAAGGAAAGGGGCCAAAGACCAGTGGACAGAACTTGTCTCTGCAGGTCCATAAGCAACTGTTCATGGTGAAGATTTTTTACCCTGGCAAACATTAGAAAATACAAATGATCTTGTCAGCCAGATAGGGATTCTTTCCTATTTTCTTCTTTGTTTTGTTGTTGCTTCGTTCTTCTGAAAGGGTTACAATTTCAGTGACAGTGCTAACAGCAGGCCTAAAAACTGCACACATTCGAGAAGCAGAAGTAAATAAATAAAGAATAAGATCTTGCTCATAAGCCAGCCCTAAAAGCTAATTCATTACTTCCTATTTCAAATCAGTATGTGCTCACACCAGGACTGAGCCTGGCATATCGTGCTCGCTGGGAAAAATAATACACACATGGAAAAAGTACAAGATACTCACCGGTACACGGATCAGTTAAAGATCTGAAAGACAGTGTCTCAGCTAACTACATGCCTAGGTCATTACAGTAACAATTTAAAGGAAAACAGGAATTGTTTCAATTACTCATTCAACAAGAATAGGGAAGAAACAGTGTTCAGAATATTAGAAACTATTTCCAGGACAAAAAGCTCTACCCACACACAAAGAACATATGCAGGTTTTTCATTTATAAAAGAATTTCGCCTGTACATACTATGTATTACAGGAAAAACCAAGGTGAATTTTCTGAGCAGAAAACCTATACTGCAGCTTCACAGACAAGAGCACGTGCCTTAGCAAGCACCAAGCGTCACAGGCACCTCTCCCGTGGCCATTATCCGAACTGCTATGAAGACCCTTTCATCTGACTGCTGGCAAGTCTTTCCCGACAGGCGCTGAGCTCGCTCTACTGTTCTTGCACATATATTTCAATACTCGCCACCCCCTCGGCAGAAATGAATTAAGACTGAAGGACATTTTCTTTCCAGCAGTATGATAGAGGGACTTCTGCTGCCAACAGCAAATGTGAAATAAGAGTGCTGGGTGTGCCAAGCAGGGCACTGCTCTTAGGAGCCTTGACAGCAAAGGCAGAGGATGCCATGAGACTCTCAGAGCTACAGGCTGAGTAAAATGCACACAGGACAGAACAAACCCACAATGCTCAATTATTTGCTGACTCTGTTTCTAGAAAGCTGAATCAAGAAGGGACTTCACCAGAACCACCCACCATAAAACCCATTACTTACAGAAGGACCTCTGGTCTGAGGTTCAGACCCTGCTATCTAAAAGTCTGGGTAAATTTTAGATCCAAGTACTAAAAAAACCTGAATTATGATTTCACATCTCCGATGCAATTTCTTTCCAGCCATCACACACTGTAGCTGAAAATTATTCTTATTCGTAAATGGCTTTGATTATGAGCAGCAACATATAACATCTAGGGACATTTGGTTGCAGTGAAAGATCTTACAGTAAGGCTACCGTTAAATCTTTGCTGAGAAACAAGGCAAGACATCTGTTTTACATTGTCTTTGAAATAATTAACTGATTTGTACATTACCAAAGTGAAAATTAATTTTATTCTACTGTGAGAAAGTTTGGGAAAAGTGGAAGTCTTTAGTAATCTTTAAAAAGAGGAAAAAAAGGAAAAAAAAAAAGTCAAGATTAGGCCAGACAAAGAGCCAGTTCCCACAAAAGGCATGATGGAGCTGTGCCAAATGCTTCTAAGAACAGAGCATTTTTTTGGTTGTTTATTTGGAGCCAAATTTCTTATGCCTTCATTCTCTCTTTTATGGGTATTAATAAGATTTCCACATAAATCTGTCTCTACTTAGTCATCTTCACCACTGTCAGACTTCAGAATCCTTCATGAGGAAGGATTGCCAACACAAATGTTTATGATGTCACATGAGGCACACTATCGCTCCAGCCATCGCTCAGAACAAACAGTCCCAAAAGGTCAAAGGCCACTACAGTCTATGGAAAGCAAATTATTTTATATATATTTATATATATACATATGTAAATAGAATTAAGAGACTCCAAAAGGAGGGGGAGGGGAAAATAACAGTGGTCATCAACTAAATGCATTTCTTGATTTGGTGTTAACAAATAGAAAACCAGCAAACATCTTTATCGAATTAATACACATTCTTAAGACACACTTCACACATTAAGTGGAAATTTTACCTGTGCTCATCTGAAACTGCCTTTCTTTGATTCTTCTTCTATTTATTTTACAAGCCCTTCATGTTCATATCACATATTGTGACCAGACCATATCTGTCATCGATGCATGGAAATTTCCTCCGAGGCACCAACGAATTTTTGTATTCCAGCTTTTGCATTTAGAGACAGGTAACTCTATCATCCTCTAAAATCTGAGATGGTATCTCCATACATTCAAACTCACATATGGATCTCTCTGGCTCAGTAAACAACCATCCATCCATCCACCTCCCCCCCCCCAAAAAAAAAAAGAAAAAAACCCCAAAACAAATAAAGAAAATCACCAGATGCTCTAGAATCTGGTTGAAGGGAAAGAAGTGAGGTGAGCTAAGGAAAAAATATATCACCAAACAAAACTGTAGTGTTTCTTGGATGTCAGTCACAGTCAGTCTGAAACAAATCTGACCCCCCTTTCTTACACAGGGAAGCAGAATCAAGTGCCCAAAGCTCACCCTTAACTTGTTTGGCCTGTCGCTCATGAGAGAGGAAAGGGGTTTCAGATTTGCTGAGCTAGAAGATAGGGAATGACACAGGAATAATCAGCTCGTTGATGTAAACATTCTTAGATCAAAAAGGAACATTTGACCATTCATCGCGTCTCAGAAAAGTAGCACTAAAGAAGCTGCTAACTCAAAGCATGTAGGCATTAATATAATGACATTTCTCTTAAGTTTGTTTTCTATTAAATAAACACTTGGAAAAAAGCCTAAAACATCTAATAAGTTAGATATATAAAATTTCATTATATATATAAAATTTCATTAAAAACATCCGAGATTGCAAATTCAGGCATTCAAAATATGACATGACATAATTAAGCTTACAAACAGAGACTCACTGTTCTAGACAGCGATCCACTAAGATCACAGGAAAGAAAGAAAGCAACTTTCTGAGCTATCAAGTTACTGCCTAAAATTCTCATCTCCTTAACCTGCTATTATGAATTATTAAGACAATCTCAGTGTTACTTTTATCTCAGTTCTAAAAACCTTAACCAAATAACAGACCCAGAGGCCCCTAGGCCAAGTTCTCATGAGTACATTGAATGAATGTAAAGAAAGCTGGTTTGTCACTGCTCCCACTAGCTGAGGATTTTTTGGGCTGGGTTATTGAAGTCCATATAACTAAATTTTGCAATACACTGTCTTCAGTTTAAAAATCAACATTTTCCACACCATCATGTTTCCACTTTCATTTGAGAAGATACAATATATAAAGCAAATCAGAACATGAAATAAGCACATATATTTGCAGCCACAAATTCCCTTCCACTACGGAGCTGCACTAATTCATGGCCAAGAATTTTATCATTTTTGAACACAGATCAGTTGCAGTTCCCAAAAGAGTAATAAAATCTAAAGATCTAAACATGACCGCATGTTCAGGCATGAACGCAGAATTTAAAATTATGGGTTTCCAAACAGTCTGCCCGAGTGGCAGATCACAACCCAAGTCAGGAAATCTTCAGGATCTTCTCTCTTGTCTATATATAATACAAAAGGAAAAGAAAATTCTAGATCCAAGAATGATGGTAGCTAAAATATCGTAATGAAAAACATTGAATCTATGCCTCAGTCACTGCTATCCACAAGTATATACCATCCATCAACCCTGAATAAGAACATCACACATTTTAGGGCTAGAGTTATACACCACACTCAGTAGAAGAGAAAGCTGAAATAAATATTAGATAGGTTTAAGAGGAGGGAGACAGACAATCTGTCTTTACTACTTCACCTAAAATTGTTCAAGAATTCTCCAAGAAACACTTGGGTTTGCCATCTCTCTCTGTCTCACCACATCCCATGAACCCAGAGAGCTAGGTTTAAATGTCCTAAATTTCAGTTAAGCCCTGGTGCCTTGTATTTCCTGTTAGCTGGCTCTGACTCCAAAGGTGCCTTGCCAAGAGGAAACAACAGGCTTGGATCCTGAAGTGGAATTTAAGCTGGAATATATGCTTTAGTGCCTGGCACTCCAGTCCATCTAATTATTGCACTATTATCGCCTGCTCCTCTATTTCACTGCTTGACACAAACACAGCGAGCTTAGTAAGAATTAGCATTTCATATTCTGCAACCCAGAAGTCAGTTTTCAACATCAGTATGGCACAAGCAATGTTCCTCCTTGCCACCAAACAGATTCTCAGTACGGTCTCTGTAATGAGGCACATACAGAGACAGTGCTGCCTAAAATAATCAAATTGTACACACCTGTTGGTATATCTGCCTGCTTCTGGGCAGTACTAAATGGGTTTGCTTCTCCAAGTCAGAGGAAACATGAATGCCCTACAACTCTGAGCAGAAGTCTTTTACTGGAAAGTGTAAGGCTCCTCTCCCACTCTTACCCCCCTTTCAACTTCTGAATCTCTGTCTGGGTCTTCCTCGCAGTTCAGTTCCTCACAAGCACACGGGAAGTACAGCATTAAATCCTTTAATAGAAAATGTTTATTCATTTGCAGTTTTGTATAATCAGTAGACAATCAGGACTGCATTTAAGAACGGCACTTGCATATGCATTAAGCTGGTCTTAAAAAAAAAGTCAGTAATGACATATGAATTATGTTGCAACATTTTACCTCATACAGAATTCAGAATCAACAGAAATACAGCCAATTTTCAGTTTTTGTTATTTATTAAGACAGTTCTATCTAGTCCACAGCTTCCTTGAGAAAGGTACATCACAGCAATAATACATCCATTACATGTAACAGATTGAGTTTTCTTATCTGCAAAAATTTGAGTCGCCCATTTATTTCAGCTGGTCTTACCACACTTCTAATCAGGCAGAGCACCAGGCTTCACACACCTTCATTTATGCCCAGGAGAACAACACCAGCTCAGGCTGCACAGAGACCTTATCAGCTCCTCCGGTCCAACCAGCCCACATCACAGATAAAGCTAGCAGCAAGCCGGTCTAAGCACCAGACATTCCATGTAAAGCACCTATATGTCTTTGCACCTCTACAACAGACTTATAGCACCAACTTCCAGTTTGAATATTGGAACAGCATGTGTTAGTAAGACACAAGCACTTATTTGTTATCAAAATCAGTACCCAAGTATTTAAAAATGGAAAAGGAAAAATTTTGCAAAAGTTGGCACACATTTGCAAGCCAAGAAAGAAAAAGAAATATAAACTCTATAAAAGAAGTCAAGCAATCGTTACAGAGGCTAGCATATTAAGAAACAAGCCTGCTTGTGGAGACATCAGAAAATACTATTAAATATCCAGAAAGAACAGCGTCATACATAACCCAGACCACAGACTGTGCTCTCAGAGTCAAAAGAATTCCATCCCTCTAGGCTACCTTTATGATTGCTGTTGGGCAACATCAAGATTTAAAAAAAAAAAAAAACAAACCCAAAAAACCCACCATGATCTCCACTCTTCTAATTTGAATATATACAAATCTGAGTGTATCTATACATACACACACACTTATATATATACATGTATATGTGTGTGCACACACACGTATCTATAAAAATGTGCTACAAGGTCTCAGGTCACATTTTGAGCAGCACAACCAATATTAGCTTTGAATTACTTACTTTAAAAAAAGAAACAGAATGGTTAGCTGTTAAAAAAACACCAAAAACACCACGCTATCTGCAGTTTTGTGTATGGGAACACACCCTTCTCCCACACCTGTGATTGAACTGAAGAGATCAGCCCGTTTCCCTGGGAGGACTGAGCACTCTCAATTCCCACTGAAGTCAGTGGAGGCAGGGAGGAGACTATGAGTAATCACTACGAAAAGAACGTAAGAAAAATAGCATTTTTAACTGCGACTTGTACAATACAAATTTTAAAATATCACTGAACATCCTCCAGGAGAAGTTAAAGGTATTAACTGTCTCACAAGAGTTAAGATGCAAAGCTACGTCTCAGCACAAGTATTCCTGTAACAATCACACTGACAGGCTCAAACTGAAACTCCAGACACATGTAAAATATCTTATCAGTTATCTTGCAATTATAAATGCATCCAAACACACTTAAGTTCCTTATCAACACAACATACGGTGAACAGACCTTGTCAAGAGTAACCTGTGGTTAGCATCACCAGTAAAACTGAAGAGGAAAGCACGTGAGAATTCTGCCAGCATCCAACGCTTTTTTGTCTCTAGCCAACCGAGCATCAGGGGAAGAAAGGGTTTCAGTATTACCAGTGAAGAAATAGCCCTGTCTGCACTGGGGGTGGGTGGAGTGGAAATGAAGCAGCATAGTCTACTCTGCAAGGAAAACCAAGTTGGATCAGTTAGCTAGTGAGCTCTGACAGGCTACAAGAAGAAAAAGAAAGAAAGAATCTCATAATAAAAGCACTTCAAACTGCAATAATGGAGGCAAGGGGGGACAACGCTTAAGACAAGGTTGTGCAGCACAGAAGTCTGCACCTTTCTACAACTGTCATGTCAACTGAGATTTAATACATTAACACAGACAAGGTTTCACAAGTTTTACTCTGCAGGCAACAAAAAGCTTGGGCGAGCATATCTAGATTACCGCTCAAAGAAGTGAAGGAAGCATTGCTCTGACGTAGCTTCTCAAGACATACACAGCCCTTTCCAACGGCATTCATCCATTGCTGGTCAGACAGCAAACATAAATGCTCCGGAGGGTGCCTTTGCAGACTGCCTTTCCCCCCACGGGGCAGACAGCCCACCACTCCAGCCGCTTCAGCTGCCCTACATTCTCATTTGAAGGTAGATTTGGGATGTACATTTTTGCTAAGGATCAATGTAACATAGGTAACAAAACATAATAATGGTCTGCCTATGCTCCATGACATTAAACACAAACATACATTGGTTTATTTACAACTGTATAGCAAAAGTAAGCGCAACAGACTAGCAGAAGGATCTGTACTTCAGGGTGAGGAATAACTTTGGTTATTGCTGGTGCTGTGGCTGCAACTCCAACATACAGAGATACTAGCAAGGTATCATCAACCTGCTGGGAGTGCAATAATTCAAAACACAGTTAACCCTTGGCATTCAAACACTCAATTCTTTCCCCTTCTGGAATTCATTTCACGAACATGCTTATGGACAAATTTAGTCAAACATCAGTCAGAAGGATGCTGCTCAGAATAAGTAATGTTCAGTTCTGAAGTTAAGTAATAACTGTTCCCCTACATTATTACAATTTAGACAAATAAAACCAGTCTGCAATCTTATTCAAAGAAACAAGAAACTTCTTTAAAGCAAAAAAAAAACCCACAGCAACCATCAGTGACTTAATCCTCAAAACACAGCAAGTAATACAGTTTTGCAGCAGCCATCATCATATTCATATTTCACACAGCTTTTGATGAAGCTGAGGTATTTCCAAGAGGACAGATCAGTCTAAGAGGCATGGCTGCTTTTTAAACTGTCACCAGTGTCTGTCTCAAGAGTTCAGCAACCACCAGAAAAGCATCACTCGTACAGAGTTAGACAGACAAAAATCCCATTAAAAAATTAAAAATCATAGAATCATATAAAGGTTTGGGTTGGAAGGGACCTTAAAGATCATCTAGTTCCAACCCCCCTGCCATGGGCAGGGACACCTCCCACTAGACCAGGTTGCTCAAAGCCTCATCCAGCCTGGCCTTGAACACCTCCAGGGATGGGACATCTACAGCCTCTCTGGGCAACCTGTTCCAGCGTCTCACCACCCTCACAGTGAAAATTCCTTCCTCATATCTAACCTAAATCTACCCTCTTTCAGCTTAAAGCCGTTACCCCTCATCCTGTCACTACACTCCCTGATAAAGAGTGCCTCCCCATCTCTCCTGTAGGCCCCCTTCAAGTACTGGAAGGCTGCTATAAGGTCTCCCTGGAGCCTTCTCTTCTCCAGGCTGAACAACCCCAACTCTCTCAGCCTGTCCTCATATGGGAGGTGCTCCAGCCCTCTGACCAATTTTGTGGCCCTCTTCTGAACTTGCTCCAACAGGTCCATGTCCTTCTAATGCTGGGGACCCCAGAGCTGAACACAGTACAAATGATGCAGAATATGATTTTACTTTATTCTAAAACTCAAACAAAAGCATAAATTCTTACTACAAAATAAAGCCAGCTTAAGCAACCTACAAAATACAAAACGCAAATAAGTCACTTTAACCCAGCACATTTCACTGGCAGGGTAGGGGCATTGGGCAAGGAGGCCTCAGCTACGCTCTGAGCTGCTTCTGATATTTGGAGGTTTTGTATTTTTCCACCCTTGTGCAGGGGTAGAGGGAGAGCCTTTAGCTGTACTGATGCTCATAAATATATTCTCCCTCATTGTTTCCAGTAGTTAATTGCAGTACAAATACACACACAGTTATGCAGCAATAGGTCCTGGTCAGCAGACACTTCAGATAAAGCAGTAAGGTCACTACAGCATACCCCAACAGAGTAAACAACTGGGAAATTTCTTCCTAACTAGTATCAGTTTAAAAAAAAAATAAATAAAGCCTGTTTTTCTAATCTTCAACCTGCCTAGAATAAGAAACCTCTAAATTTCAATAACTACTAAATACAAATGTCTAAGAACTTTAGAAATAGCTTTACTCATACTTGGTGACACCATGTTCCACAAGCAGCATGTATTTCTGTCTCATACATACAGACTTCTTCCTAGCAGTTTAACACTACAGTGTTTTTTTGTTTGCTTGCTTCTAAATTCCTTTCTATTCTTCCATTTTTAGGAAAATACGTATTCTGTACTCCTCAGTCAGATCCGTTCCTACAGATCTTTCCAGTCTCTTCTTAGATGACGATCAGAGGTTTGGGCTATCTGTAGACCCCAACCATTGATTTTGGCTGACCAAAACTCAATACAGCACTCCAAACCAGGACTTTACTAGTCTAATTTCATTATAATAGTTCACACACACTCAGACTTTTTTCAGTGACCAGCCCTGCCAGATGACACAAAGGTTTTTTTCCTGTCAGGTTCCAAAATTAAAAATGTGATTTCACCAACCAAACTCTTATGACCAATATCTTTCTTGCCCTGTATATTTTACCTCTCCTTTGGCAATCCTTAGGGTGGCATTAGGAAACCATCCAGCTGCCTCTGACGTTCAACAGTAACGAAGGACCACGTGCCTCATCAGCACATTCTGCCATCACGCTCTTCACGTGGCATTGCCCATTTTATTTATAAATAGTTATATGTGTGAATAGAGTCATGATGTGCCGCAATACATAGAGCAATGATGATTTAGCCTATTTTCTGGATTCTTGACAGATCTGGAAGCAGGTTCTTCTTTGCACCAGGCTCTCAAATGATGCTCCTCATTGGCTTTTCAAAGGCCAAAAACCTACTACCCCTCGTCTTCCAATTATTATTATTTTTATTATTTTTTTTTTTTTTTAGCGCACTCAAAGAGCTCAGACCAGAGAAGCGCAGTCTTCTTTCTGACGGCAGGTTTGTCGCTGTGCCCCGACCCCAGCAGCA
>NW_010119146.1:0-12995 GCF_000699245.1 Pterocles gutturalis | reverse complement strand
ACCAAATTCGTCAGGCACGATTTTCCCTTTGTAAAGCCGGTTAATTAAGCTTGGTATATTTATTATTATTATAGTGTTGATTTTTGGTGGTCATTTGTTTTCCATCTATTTATTTATTTATTTAAATTTCCGCTTATATTAGCAGGAGTGAATTTGCTGATATCTGTCAAAATATTAAGGTTGGTGCTGAGATGCTGTATTATCTCAAAATATCTTGAGTTCCAATTCACATGCTCTGAGCAAATATTTACTCATATTCTATGTGAACAAGTATTTTAGAATTTCCTACAGGTGGTCTGTGATCGTACCTTTGTGACTTCTTATTTCCACCTCCTGATAGAAGGACTAGAATATGTAATTCTTTATCCATCCTAATTTGAGACATTTTCCTTAACGAGCACTAGAAGTTTCAGAAATCTGTTTTCAGATTTACACAGATTTAGCTTTGGTATGAATTCTGCATTATATAAACTCTGCTTTATAAACTCACAGAATTGTGGTAGGAGTGAGTATTTTAATTTATCTTCCTCCCTCCTGCTTCTCAAATTTACTTTGTATTTAATATTCAGATTTATCTAATTGAATCTTTAATAATGGAAAGAAATATTTTTGGAATAGGTAATAATAAATGAAGAGTGACAATAAATCGTAACATGATTTTCCCTGGGTGGTTTTCCCTTACCATTCATTCCAACTATTTAATTCCCTAGTCCTGTCTAGCTGACCAGGCAACTTGTGATCAAGTTGGGTGAAGGTTATTGACAAGGGATTTAGCTTACTTTCTATCCCACATCTTTGACTGTTTTAATTTGCTGTAACCACAGAAACTGTATTTGGTCTGCCCTTGGAAAATCCTTTTTTCTTGGTGTAAAAAACTTGCAGTAAGTGGTTTTTTTTTTTTTTTTTTTTTGGTTTTGTTTTGCTGTGTAATTCAGAACCATTTGTATAACCTCAGAGATAACGCTGTCTTTTGGAGTTTTATTTGAATCTGCTTCATTACTTCTTTTGTAATTATTAATGATTTAATTGTATTTATTCACTCAACACAGGTCCATCCATGGCCTGCTCCCGGTAGAAGGCTTATTTCATCCTCAGTCACTAAGTGGTGACATCTCATGCATTGCTTACCTCCATCTCACTTTTTGTGTAGTGTTGTTCCTATGGTTACTTAAAGTGATTCTTTATACTGGAGTTTACAATATAATTGTTTCACTTTTTTTTTGTTGCTTTGGTATGGTTTCTGTTGCCCTGACTTTATCTCTGTATTCAAAAGTCACTTTATCTTACACGGTATGCTATCTTCTAGATCTCAACATCTTTCTCAGATGTGAAAGATTTTGAAGTTGATTATATCCTAATCAACTTTTTTTTTTTTTTTTTTTTTTGGAGTGGTGTGTTGATATCATGGTGTGTATTATGATGCTTCCTCATTTCTTTGAATAGTTTTGATTAGACCTCTACGTTTTGTCCAGTTCTCTGTCTTTCAAAAAGAATGTATATAAACCTCTTCCTCGTGTCTTTCAAAACTGAGTGATTTTTTGAGATTCCTTTGATTTCTTTCCCCTATAAATTCCTTCCTGCTTCACTCTGCAGTGTTTTTATTAGTTGCAGACACACAAGGCCAAATTAAAGCAAAGGTGCTCAGTTTAATTTCACTTAACTGGTTTTGGTTTTAAGACTATAATGTGCATAAAATGAGTAGAAAAAGAAAAATAAAAAGAAAAAAGAAAAAAAGAAAAAGAAAAAGGAAAAAAGAAAAAGAAAAAAGAAAGAAAAATAAAAAGAAAAAAGAGTGAAAAGGAAAAAGAAAAAGAAAAGAAAAAGAAAAAGAAAAAGAAAAAGAAAAAGAAAAAGAAAAAGAAAAAAAGAAAAAGAAATGAAAGGAAAAAGGAAAGGCAAGGAAAGGAAAAAGGAAAGGAGAAAGGAAAGGACAAAGGAAAAGAAAAATGAAAAGAAAAAGGAAAGGAAAAAGGAAAAAAGAAAGGAAAAGGAAAAGGAGAAGGAGAAGAAAAGATTTCTGTTGGAAGGGACCTGTAGCGATCATCTAATCCAACTGCCTGACCACTTCAGGTCTCACCAAAAATTATAGAATGTTACGTAGCTATATTTTGGCAAGATTAGTACTTTCATTGTAGACACCTTAATGCTGTTGCTTCAAGCAAGACAAATTTATTATTTCCCTTACTCTTAGCGTGATGACCAATTGTGAATCCTTTATATCACCATCCTGGCTAATCTAGTAAATCTGGGAGGAAAGCCATTGGGTAATGTTCCTTTAAAGAAAAAATGAAAAAGTGAATAAACACTGATAGATAAATAAGTTGTAAATGAAAAGGGATCTCCAGCACTAACATTGCTCATGTTTTCTCCTAACTGCATCTCATGTCCATTTTGCCAAATGTCCAAAGAAAATACGGACTTGAATTCTTACCCCTTTTTTTCTCATCTTCCTTCTGCTTCCTAGCTGCTTCTTGGAAATTTTTCAGAAAATGTAACAATTTTTAATTATATTGTTTTTCTTTCATATACTGCATACATCTTCTAGAAGAAACCTCACCACCCAAGAAAATGTCTATTTTATGAGAAATCTTTGGCTTTGTATACACAAACTGAAAAATGAATGCTTCAAGATGATTTTGATAAATGTATCTTCTCATGCTGTCTTTGCATGAGGTGTTCACAAAAACGAATTGTTGAAAAAATACCTGCTAAATGAAGAGCTATGAGCCTATCCTATTAAAGATCATCTATAAAGCGAATTCTCACAGTTCTTTAAAAACTGCAATTATGATGATAATTTGCCTTTTTTAAAAAAAAATAATAAAGTCTTTTCTTGTTAATTTAAGTTTCCCATCCGGTTTATAGAGCACCTCTTTGATGCTGAGGCTTTCAGGATTCTACTCTCTTTATGTTTGACTGTTATAATCTACTTTTTTTTCATGTGAAATACACTACATAACAGGGCTTTATGTAGAGAGAGAGCATGCTACTGAGAATAGAGCTTTCTGGGCACAGATGTTAAAACAGTTTCAGCCTGTCCTGAAAGCCAGAAGCAGAGGGCAAGCTGGTAAATTTTCATAAGTTTTTTTCAGAATTGGAAATAATTTCAGATACTTCTCCCTTTCCACTGCCTTCTTGAAGGTGGAATTAAGAGCTCATATCTACAATACAAAAGAGTTCCCTCATTGTCAGCCTGGGTGTGTCAATACTATGACATGACAAAAGAGCTTCCATTCCCGAGTTAGTAGTTCTGTGTGGTGCATGTACTATGTGAACATGCTAATTCAGATGTCTCAGTACTATGCTCCACTAAATTAAATAAATAGGCCCATAATCATCACTGAGTATCATCCCTTTAAGTTTATTCAAGTGAAGAGAACTACATCTTTCTGAGAGTGTTTGAGATTCTTGGTATGCTCTGATGAATTAATATTTTCAAGTTTTTCTATACAGCAATAAAAAGCACAAACAGTGATTCGGTAAACTCTGTATTACATGAAAGTGGCTTGGACACTTGCTAACGTGCTACTCCACTTTTGGGACCAACCCCTGAGCGTCTTGTTCAGTAGAGTTTTTACTGATAACCCTATTACTGCTGATGTGGGACAGATTTGTCAGTAATCCAGCTGGGAAGGACTCAATCCAGTAGGTGCTTTGCATTCTTCAGCAATATGTACTCTGACATTAAATCTAGGTTTTTGATTAAAAGGTGAATGTTTATATTGTGAAATCAATTTGCTTCCGTAATTTGATTTTAATAGGAAGTGGAACAAGGAAAAAAAATAATTGGCAAAATATTCGACAGAAACTGATAGAAGGTAAAAGAACTAATAGAATTAAAGTGAATTTTATTCTGTCTTGTCCATCAGGATCTATTTAAAATTTTTGTGTAAGAATAGAGTCCTTGAAAGGAAGAAGGAAGGAAAGAATGTTTAATATAAATTGTTTTCTTCTTTAAAGAACAATACAAAGCATGTATCATTTTGAGGCTTACTTTATTTTGCTGAGATTTAATGTCTGAAATGTTCTAAACTTTTATAAAGTGTGTTTTTTTAATCAAGCAGGTTTAAAGGATGTTGAGATAATTTTGTAGTAGTTCTTTATGAGCATAAAACAAATTTTAAAGGAAATATGTACCTAGAAATAAAATTCCAAAAGCAGCAGATTTATTACATTTCCTTAGAAATGGCAAGCATACAGGTAAATGTCTCCACTATATTTTCACTATCTGATGAAAGAAACTAATTTTCCCTAGCTTTAGCCATCTAAGAAGTTAGCTATCAAGGAGGAGATTCATCTGCCAAAAGTTAATATATATGAAATGTAGCTGTTGACATCTTAGCAAGTCATCTCCTTTCATAACCAGTGGAAAGCAGCAGACATCTCTAGAGAGTGATACATCTCAGTGTAAGATAGACCACATGAATCACCCTCTGGAGATGTCTGTGTCTCTCCATTGACTATAGGCAACCTAGATTAAGAGTTTGGACGGAATGCTTAAGTTTTAGAAGGTTAATGGTAAATTAGATGGGTGAAGCTGTCAGTGCAGGTAAATTATTTTAGAAGCGTGGATGCAGAATTTTGTCTATATGTTTGTCCAGTAGATGAATCTGTGGAAATGATCAATAGTTTTAAAGTATTTGAAGAAGCTTAGTATGTTCTGGATATAGTAATAAAAAGAAATAAGAAGATTTGTATTTTATCATTTGCACAAAATGTATATCACACACATGCAACTTAGCAGGCAATCAAATCACATTTTAGTCAAGGATTGAAGCTTCTCATATCCCTCTGGATTCACTGTGAATTGTGTCTGTTATTTGGTTCTAGTAGTTGGCTTAATGACATAACATCCATTTTTAGTGCACTTAAAAGACTGGTAAATCTTTTCCTGTGATAATTAATTAATTTGCTATTTAAACAACCAAAGACATGGTATTTCTTGGTGTTAACTCCAATAGGATCACTGGTTTTAGTTTTAGTGTAAGAACAGTCCTCCAGTGCTGTAAACAAGGATAAATTGATATAAATGTTTTGCTTATTAGAATGTTCCAGTATTAATCTTACTGGAATTTCCTGAAGTAGCCTCACTGCTATCATCCTGCTCCTTGTACTTTGCTAAAGCTACAATGCCAGATTCTTTTAGAACTTACATCCACAGCAATGCAAATAACTTTACACTGTTCCCTCTAAAAAATATACACTCTTCCCAAAATAGAAAAAAACCCCAAAGACTTTATGTTTTTAATCTGAATCAGCATTAAGTGAACTTGGAAATGAAGCTATCCAAAGTGATAAGTGCTGAATTCCATCTTCTCTTGCTAACTGTAATAGTTCTTTCTTAAAAATACATCTTTAAATAACTTATTTGGCACAATGTCTATTTTTTTTTCAGTGCTATATGGGAAGACTTTAATCTCAAAATACATAACGTCCTGCAGTAATTTTCAACATGTTGAAACACTGAGAAAATGAAAAAGATCAGATGTGTCTGAGCTCTCCAGTCTGTAGTTGTTGTCCACATCTCGTTTTATTTATTAAATATAGCTGTAATTTTTCAAATGATTATCAGAAGGAATATGCTGATAATCCTAATGTCCAGTTATATATGTTTAAAAGGATGAACATTCAGTCTGAATAGTAGATCTGGGCACCTTAATTATATTAGAAGTTTATAATCTTTTTGTTTTTATAATCTTTATTTTTTCCACAGACACCAGACTAAATTTGATTGCATGTCTATTAAAGGGAAAACATTTATACATTTTTGTGTAAGTAAGGATGTGCCTTTAAATCCTTTTAAAAAATTCACATATAGATGATAACTTCTAAGACAACAGATTGCTTCTATTTTATTTTATCAGTGTTTTGAGTCTCCTAATCCATATTTGCCTACTGTGTTTCAAAAGGGAATCAAATTGGTTTTGTGGTACATTAATGTTTTATGCAATATTCCATAGAGGACATGAAATAAAAATAAAAGAAAAAGGTTGACCTCTAACACTTACACCCATTTCTTATGTCAAACTGGGAGATGTTGAAAGCCCTATATGGTCATAACCCTTCTATCTAACTGTGACCCTCCTTAACATTAAGCAGGTGACTCGATTAAACATAAATCAGGCATAAAATGCCCTGCATGAGGCAGCACACTGAATCAAGCAAATTATCAAATGGCAAAACTCATTCTGTGCTCTGGGCAATGTAAGCTGCCAGCACTTATACATCAAAACTTCACTCAATGTAAGATTGATTTTATTTTATTTTGTTTATTTTAATTCCCTACAGCAAGCTGTGTTAGTCGTGTAAAACACTGTCTGCATCATTGCGTTCCTAAGAAATGCGTTTCTTGTTTAGCAAAGGCTGATCACAGTCTTAAGCAACATAATCTAAGACTAGATATGCTGCACTCTGTAGTGGGTTCTAGTGGAGCTGATGTTTTGTGCAGTAATACCAAAATTTAAGCTTCTCTGATTCTATAGATATTTTTTTCTCTTTCTGTGTATACACACACTATCAACTTTATCAAAAATATGAGTACCAAAGGGATAATGTAATGAAATTGAATCACCAGTAGCCATTGAAGATATTTTCCAGTTTCAGTAAAGATGCTGGGATTAAAGCATGTAAGTTGAATCTTAAAGCAAGAATGAATTTTTATGTAAGATGATACATGTCTTTCTTTCACAGTTGCTTTTTATGCTGCCTTAAAACATGTCAAAATAATCCCCAGCAGAGGAGCCTAAAAGGAATGTCAGCTCTCCGGTTATGTAAATCAAATTGAGTGCTTTACAGCAGGTTTAAGATTTTTATAACTCAGGAGTTGTTAACAGCCAGCTGGTTTGTATCTGTTTTTTATGGTTATTCTTGTCATAGGCAGCCTCCACAATTTTTAATTATATTTTATGGTATGTGTTTTCCCTCCTCTTGAATCCCACAGCCACTCTTTGCTTCAAAAGATATTTTCCACTGGGAAGAGGAGAAGCATTGCTTTGGGACTCTATCATTAGAAATACTGTTGTATAATTACCTCCTGGTACCAACAGTGGAGTGTGAATCTCCTTCGCAGATCTTTAACTTTCTATGCCAGGATGGAAATCCATAGTCTTTTGCACACCCGGTTAGGATGTGATGCCTGCAGCCCTTAGCCCAGATTGTTGTCTTCTGCTTTTAAAGAACTGATTTACGGTTTTTATTGCATTCACATTGCAAATTCCTCTTTGTTTCACACTTTGGATTTGTATACATGCTTTGTGTTTGCAGATTTGATTATGTTCCTTGTTCTGGATCACAACTCATTTTGTAACATACATTCCCAAAATTGCCTTATTTTTTATTTATTTTAGTGACTGCAACAGTGATACTGGACAAACGTAATCTTTTATAGCAGTGTGATTTCAAGACTACAGTCTGATTCCCATCTGGAGTAGAAATAATTTAAAATATATGGAAGAGCACTTTTCTCTGTCTGAAAATAAAAACACTATGCCTGAGAGCCTGAAAAGCCAATGCCTTGTTCGTTGTTAGACTTTGAGAAGTTATGAAATATTTAGTTGTAGATAACTGTGAAGACATTAGCAGAAACTACGTGTTCTTGAATGTTTTACAGCATTTTGTGAGTGTCCTCCCTCTGCGAAAGGAAATGGACTGCTCTCTAATTGTCTTTTATGGTAGATCCTCCTATTGCAACACCTCCTCTTCTTGAAGATGTAGTGATGTAAGAGTGAGAATCTTAAATAATTCATCATATGGAGAAAGCTGTTTGTAACATGGTTAAAAGACCGTTAAGCTTGACAACCGTAAGATAACAGAAGGACTACTATAAGCCTTTTTTTTACGTGAGGTTGAGAAAATTAACATTTGTTGTTAGTTACAGTCTAAAATAGTTACAGTCAATCTCACTTGAAAAGCCTATTTTGAAAGTGTAAAGGAAATAATATATGCTTTTGTGTTGTATTCCAAGAATTGATTTGTGTAATCCAGTTTCATTATTTTAACGGACTGAAATCAATAGAAGTATTATCATCATACCTAATATATTTAGACATTATGACTCTATAGATCTTCTAGTATTACACAATATTATATTTAAATTTGAATGTTAAGTGTTTATTCTGACCCACTTATGGTCTAATGCCTCATTTCAGCAGCTTCTGAACTACAAATTCAAATATCTCTCTCTACTGCATTGGCTTTATATCAATTTCTAGAGCTACACAGGATCATATCATGTAACTAGACATAAATACACAGGATAAATACTTATCAGAATTGGTTTGTCTGGTAGGATTTTCTTTTTTTAATAAAATCCAGTAGGAAATTCAAACATCCTCAAAACAGTTGGGTTTTAAACTACTAGGTTGCTGAAAATAAAGTTTGAATATTGGTAAAAATACACTAATCTTGCCAAACTACATTTTGGACATTTTATCATATTATTTTCAATTTGTTCCAATAGTCTTATTTGATAAAGTTAAGAATGCATAGGAAGGCAGAAGGTGCAAATAATAGTAACAGCAGCAGCAAAAAAAAAAAAAGAAGATACTGCTTCCAAATGCGTAAGATAGAGGTGCAATCAGTGCAGAAATGTTACAATAGGGATAGCATATACTAAAACTGCAAGATACATATTATATTATTTTAAAATGCCACATTTTAGATACATAGATACATAGTATATTATTTTTTTAAAAAATAAACAAAACAAGAACATTCATAGACCTTATGTTTGCCAGGTTAGGTACATACATTGTGGGTTGACGGTTGGACTTGATGATCCTTGAGGTCTTTTTGAACTTTAATGATTCTGTGATTCTGTACAAGATATTTAATGTTTTAGGAATCAGAGTACTGCAGCTGTAGTTCATGGCTTCACCTCTCGCTTACCCCAGGCAGAACTGCCTGTATTTGCTAACCGTGACCTGCAAAATTAATTGTAATTTCTTTCTTCTCTAGGGCTGTTGAGGATAGTGTGTGCTGTTTAATGATATTTGTTTGTTCAGGGTTCCAAAATATATCTACAGATGATACCCTGGAAACTAGAACTAATACACTGAATTTTTAATTACTTCTTGTAGCCATATTTTAACAATTTGAAATAGACATAATTCTATATTGAAAAAACTGTGCTTCAAGGTAGTACTGAGCCTGCCCTAAAGGGTATGTTTGGCTACCAGTGAAGCTCTCAGAAAATGGAAAGATACCTGCGTATTTGAATTATGCAGTAGTATTTCAAAGAAGATATTCTTTGGGTGTTACTGGTCCGCAGTACTTGACCTGCTTTGAACAATTCATTTGAACAAATAAAAATACAGAGTTTTGACTTAAACTTAATTAGAGAGTTTCTATAGTTGTCAGATATTATCCATAAAGGTATTTTAGAGGAACAAAGTCTGTTCCATTATTGACTGAACAAATCAATCTGGAAAAACACATCAACAACTGAAGAGTCTGTTGTTCACATAAGGCTTTAATGCATTAACTTACTCTAAAGGGATCTTTGCATGAGAATTTTCCCCAAAGTTAATACTTCTCTGTTTAAAACAAACATTAATTTTCTCCTCTTTTTGTGTGTACACTTAGTTTTGGAATAGAAACAAAGTTGAGAATGTACTTTTACAATATATGTTCTTAACTAAAAATTAATGTAGAGATAAAGAATGACACATTTTCCTACTGTATCCTTGAACAGGTAACCTGTTGTAATAGTTCTCAAATATGCACACATTTTTCCTGTCTGTAAAGGATGAAAAAATTATTAGATAATTGTATTGTTCCTCTTTTCTTTACAGGCCATTTTTTTGGAAATATCTGATGAGTTTAAGGTACAATTAGATTAGAACTATATTTTTTAATCTTTAATATCCTGTTTTTCAGAATACAACTTCCTTTACAACCAACAAAAAATAACTAGTCACATATTACAAACATAAGGTAAAATCATTATATTCCCTCTCATGAATATCAGTGATTTAGAAAGAGTACATTTCACATTTAACTAGCCCAGGCAGTAACAGAAGGATGGGGATTTTTTTAAACTTTTTTTTATTTTCATAAAGCCCTAAGTAGCTTTCACCAAATTAAGATTTTTTTGACTAATCATCACAAATTAAGAAGTGTTTTGATATTTTTTTTTTTTTTTTGGAAAATTGCTGAACAGTTTAGTTTGATTTTATGGACTTTGTTTGACTTTATAGATTTAGAACCAGAGCTGATAACAATATTAATACATGCTTGGCACTTTCTTTTTATTTTTATAGCTTTGTACAATTCTTGACTGATTTATATTAATAGTCCTTCTGTAAAGTAAGGGAGTATTATCGCCATCTAAGAGGTAGATGGGAATAAAATAAAAATGTAGATGACGTATCTGATACCTTCTGGTAATATAAAAATGAAAATTCAAGAGCCTCTATATTCTTGTGTTCTTCGGTTAGAACAATGATATTTTTAACTGAAAGGGAGAACTACTTCAAAAACTCATTCAGACATTATTCAGATATTTTCTTTCAGCGTATCTTTTCAGATTCTTCTTGCTACCAACTAAGGATTTCTGTGGAAATGTGTTTAAGCAGAGGTCTTGTTAAGTTTGGGGTAGTGATCTGTTTGGATTTAATTTACAACTAACTGAAGATAAATCGTAAGAAAATGGCAGACAGGAGAATCAGACAGACCATCAGCTGTCTAACCAAATGACTGACCTAGGGGCATCTCTAAAGCTGCCAAAATAACTGTTTATAGAGTCTGTCAAAAAGCCAGATCCTACTGCTAGAAAAAATACCTTCCATAATTTTGCATCTTTTGTATGAGCATGTAGGATGAGAAAAAGAAAGTAAATACATGGTGAAGTGTTTTGCACTGATGGCATTCCACAGATATTATTGTTTCTCTAAACACTTGTGTGAAACACCCAGGGCAAGTGAAGGACTGATTTGGGGAGAGACAGCACAAAGGTAGGAGTTTTGAATTGGACTGAAGTTTAATTTTTTGGTGTTTGTGTGGTAGCTTGAAATAAAAATGCTGGTTAAAATATCTCTTTGCTGAAATGATAAGATTTAGGTGAGCTGATGCTACAATTGGATGCAAAAAAATATTTGATACTATTGATGAAGTTGATATTTCATAGAATCATAGAATGGTTTGGGTTCAAAGGGACCTTTAAAGATCATCTAGTCCACCATCCCTGCCATGGACAAGGACATCTTTTACTAGATCAGGTTGCTCAAAGCCCCCTCCAGCCTGACCTTGAACACTAGTCCCCAGGAATGGAGCATTCACAGCGTCTCTGGGCAACCTGTTCCAGTGTCTCACCACCCTTATTGTAAAGAATTTCTTCCTTATATCCAATCTAAATCTACCCTCTTTCAGTTTAAAAATGTTGCCGCTTGTCCTATCACTACAGGCTTTAGCAGAAAGTCTTTTGATGCTGCCCAGGATACAGTTGGTTTTCTGGGGTTCACACAGAATCACAGAATGTTAGAGATTGGAAGGGACCTCGAAAGATCATCTAGTCCAATCCCCCTGCCGGAGCAGGAACACCTAGATCAGATCACACAGGAATGCATCCAGGCGGGCTTTGAATGTCTCCAGAGAAGGAGACTCCACAACCTCTCTGGGCAGCCTGTTCCAGTGCTCTGTCACCCTCACCATGAAGAAGTTTTTTCTCATATTCAAGTGGAACCTCCTATGTTCCAGCTTGAACCCATTGCCCCTTGTCCTGTTGTTCTGTTAGTTTGGTGTAGAAATGTCAACAAACTGTTCATTTAGGAGATTGGAAGTATGAATGCATCCAAAATTCCTGTATATCATCAACATCGTATGAGGCAATCTTTTTTTCCATGCACCAAAGCCATTTTATAACTCATTTTGTATTTCATGCTCTTTCATCTGAGGAATATCAATCACTTATGCTTGAATGGTAGCAGTTTCCAATGAAAGTAGAACATTTCACAAAATTTCACTAAAGTTTTCCTGCAATGTAAACTTTCTTACAAAAAAAATGTGAGAATGGAAAAAACTTACTTGTAAATATTTTTCTTCAAAAACATGGTCAGTTGAAAAAATGCTGTAGTGCCACTTTTGAAATGTGTTTTCTGTAGTTGAGAAGGGCAGGATGTCAACAGCAAAGAGAGAAAAATGGAAATACAAATGCATGTACCCTCTTCAGATTTGATTGCAATACTATATTGTGCATGTATGAATGTCTCTGTAGATGATACAGCATCTTTATTAAATATTGTTGCTGGAGGGACAGAATCATGTTGATTCATCTGCCTTTATTATGTGAAACCTCACTGTATGCCACCCGTTGGTTAACATGCAGCTTAGATAAAACACAGTTCTTTTGTGGCTTGTTATTGCCATTGAAAATCTGTTTTGATAGATGAACTACTCGTTTTCAAGCTTGCCAAAGAAATATAGCATGTGACTAATACATCCAGTTAAAGAGCAGAACAAACAAAGAGAATGCTAGAAATGCCTCATAAACTTCTTGAACCACTGTCAGAATAAAGTTCCCTAATTTTATGGGCTGTAAGTGCATCACAAAATTAAATCCAATAATAGGTATGCATCCTTTTATAAAGTAATGCTAGTGTTTCCAAAATTCAGCATGTGTCTTAAAATGTCTTAAAGAGTGATTAAGAGTTCAGTTTTAAAGAAACTCAAAAATTCAATGTAAGGAATTGCAACAAACCCAATAATTTCCCCTTATTTCCTCTGAATTTTATGCATGACAAAAAAGTTTAGAGTTCTGCACATTAGCAGTCCACTTGGCATGTTTCAGGGCTAATATGTTCTTCACTTCACTTTGGGAAATGGCCACCGAGCGCTTTGGCCTGCATGGTGACAAATGTTGACTATAATCAACACTTTATACTTGCAATCTTATTAGCTATCTGCATGACTTCCACAGTGACTTCAAGTCAACATTAGTATCAAATCACTAAAATGATGTTCTGATTGTGGTGGGTTAGCCCTTAGCTGGGGGCCAAACC
>NW_010119145.1:1891-2516 GCF_000699245.1 Pterocles gutturalis | reverse complement strand
TGGGGGACACCGGCTGGGATCGGCCGGACAGGCCCTGGCACACCCCGCACCACGGCACCCCCCACCTCAGTTGTGCCGGTGGGCCCGGGGCAGCAGGTGGGAGCGGGCAGAGCGGGGACACCAGGGAGAGACCAGGAGACACCACGGGAGGACCGGGAGACATCGAGGAAAGAGCAGAAGAGACCAGAGAAGGAGCAGACAACATCAAGGAAGGAGGAGAAGGGGACACCAGAGAAAGATCAGAGTCGCCAGGGAGGGAGCAAGAGATGCCAGGGAAGGAGCAGAGGCACCAGGCAGGAGCCAGGGCAAATCAGGATGCATTTTTTTCAGGGCACACTAGGGAAGGACCGGGGGACAGCAGGGAAGGAGCCACTCGAGAGTGGTGGTGCTGGGGCCAACAGGGACACATTGACGGGACTTTCTAGAGGTCACTTTTTGTCGCATTTTGGGGGATGTTTCATTGCTTGGTTTTGTCTTTAGACCCTTCCCGCACTAATTTCTCTGGCTCGGCCCCCGCAGTGGCAGGCCAGGGCTCTCGGTCAGCAACGCGGGGCCGCACTGGGTCGTGTCCCCAAGGGAGCCACCGGCCCATTTCAGCCGAGACCCCCCGGCACCCCCTCCCCCG
>NW_010119145.1:339-1878 GCF_000699245.1 Pterocles gutturalis | reverse complement strand
CACGCGTGCGCACGGCCGCGCAGGGCTGACATGATGGATTGAGCCCGGGCTGCGGCCGGCAGAGACAGAAAAATCCCGTCCCCTTTGTAAACCCGGCCTCCTTCTTCCCCCGGATTCCTCCGGAGTTAAAGTGTAACCGGCGCCATTCACTCTCTTCACTTTGCACTATAAAGGAAGTCGCAGGTCAGCTCCCCTATTTTAATTCTGTGATGAATTAAATTCCCTCACCCAACGATTCTCGTCCCTTTTATTTGTCCTCAGTAGAAAGAACCTGAGACATTAGAGATGATTTTTAGGGGTTTCTCTTCTTTTTCCAGCCTGCAAGCTGATGGCGCTCCCCTCCCCGCCCCCCTGGCCCCTCGATCAGGCTGCTCAGACCGAAAATGCACGGTCCCCTGAGGGCAGATGTTTTGGGGCAGGGTGCTGTTACCTTTCCCCTTGCTGCTCCTGAAACTTCTCTGCCTTTGTTGCAAGATAGAAACTGTAGTGCAATTTTGTTGCGGCTTTTAAATACTCCCTGTTCTTGTCGGTAGGGATTTTCTCACGCATTTTTAATAGTTTTGTAAATTATCACATACTTCGTCTGACAACGTAAGACTGTAACTCAACTTATCGTAAGAGTTCATTGTATTTCATCAGAGTTTAAGCCTATTAGCATACCCGAGAAGAGTAGCTAGAAATTTTTGAACAGTGTCCGATAATTATCATTCTCCAGCCTATACTGAAGCAATAGTACTAGAGTGCTGCTCTTTCTCCAGCAGCGATTGGTACCGCCAACTACCACTGATCCATTCTCTAAAATTCACTGGGAAGAACGTCTGGATAACTCAGAACAACCTCAGCTAGCTGCCGTCCGCGGCCGTTCTCGACGGTTTATCCTCCGTCACAAACCGCCGGGATCCTTTTCTTCCCTGAACAAAAGCTTAGAATGATCTGCGAAGCTGGTAGAAATGGGAAAATAGCTATTTTCCTCTCCTGGAAAATTTTAGTTTGAAAAAGTCTATGAAAATGGACGGTGGCGATTCAGATGAGTTTTAATGCGCTGTGACAATCTTGACGAGTCTTGAAAGTATTTCTGTGCAAAATAACCCTGACGCTTGTTTTCCGCTTCTATAATCTACGTTTTCGGGAGCGGTCTGGACTGAGGACTTTTGTTAGCCCAACACCGCCTTAAGCATGGACTTTTATGTGCCTTGTAAAATACAGTTCCCAAAAGAATACGAAGAAGCTTAAGAAAGAATATTGCTGTTAAGCTGTTAAAAGCCTTATTTCTTTTCTGAAATACCAACTGCTTGTGAACTCTGCTTGAACCTAAAAAGGAGGCTATGGGCCATAAATCACATGGACAATGCTCAACTGTTTGGTGGCTCATCTTTAGATCTTAAAAAGAGAGAGAGAGAAAGAAAGAGGGAGAGAGAGACCGACCTTTCCAGGTTTTGATTTTCCACGAGTGCAAGGCCCGGGGTGATGTTTTTATAGGTAACACCAAAGCAGGGGCTCAACACTTGGTGGTTTGGCCAGAAACAGCCTCCAGGAAAT
>NW_010119145.1:0-308 GCF_000699245.1 Pterocles gutturalis | reverse complement strand
AAAAAAAAAAAAAAAAAAAAGTTCCCTCCAAATGGGGAGGCCGAGCCGTGGGAGGTGGGCTTGGAGGCACCGAGGGTAGGAAACCACAAAGTATCCATGTCTGTGTTTCAGATTTCCCTTCCTCCTCTCCGGGAAGGTTAACCTCGTCTGAACTGTTAGACGTTCCACACCATAATGGGCGTCTTTGTACCGCCACCGGTTCCAGCGCCTTTGGAGGTTACCGACGCCCTCACGGCTCTATCTGGGGAGCAGCCGGGAGCCCACACGTCCACCCCGCGCGTGTGCGCGGAGTGCGGCCGGCCCACGCT